>NC_138730.1:2186219-2277636 GCF_965113295.1 Leuciscus leuciscus
CATTATACATATTATTCAACTTTAACTGCTCCACTCTAGCATGTACTGGCAACAGTCCTACCCTTTTAAAAGCATCTCTACCAATTTAGTCAGGGGTGGTGCATTTAACAGGTAGCGGATAACATTATTTTGCATCACTTGCAGTCTGTTTTTAAGTTTAACTGATAAGCCACAGTACCAAGCAGAACATGCATAATCAAAATGACATTGAAACAGTGATACAACCAGTAATTTCTTGATTGAAAAATCTAGATGCCTTGTCCTGCGATACAGGAATTTCAGTTTACCGGCACACTTGGATAATTTTTTGTCAGCAATAGATTTACAGGTTAATGACTGCTCTAATGTTAAAGGGATAGTTCACTTTTAAATAAATTTTTGATATGTTTTAGCTTACCTCAAGGGCATCCAAGATGTAGGTGTCTTTGTTTCCGCAGTAGTTTCAATTTTTATATTTTTAGGTCAAACCGTTCTTGTCTGTCAGTCATATAATGCAGGTCGATGGTCACTGTCTCAAAACACAAGCACAGAGTCCAAATTAAAACAATTCCCCATCGTCCAAATGAAACAATTCCCCATCATAAGTACACATTGATGGCCTAAGACACGAAACGAGCGGTTTGTGTGAGAAAACGAACAGTATTTATATCGTTTTTACCTCTTGTAACCACAGCCACGTCCAAGTGATCTGAGGGCGCGGGCGCTTCGGTCTGCGCAAGCGCCGGAAAGCGCCGGAAGTGATCTCTCGCGCCTGTACGTCACTCATTGTTTACACAGAACAGAGATTGTAGGTAAGACGGCTAATAGAAATGGTACTAATTTGCGGTTATCCGGGATGTTTCAACCGTCGTAAAAGAAAACAATTACGTATGCTCGCGCGAACTCATCCGGGAGTGGTGTTTTCACGAATTCCCAATTTATGAGCCTTCTCTCTTGAAGTTATGGTGGATCGCTCTTCGGCTGGATATCAACACACCCATAAACTTACTAAAGTTGAAAAGGGTCTGCAGCGATCATTTTTCCCCTGATGATTTTATAAACCAAGAAGTGGATCGCTTAGTACTGACATCATCAGCTGTGCCTATGATGTTTTCGCATCCAACGGAGGTATGTGAACAACGTCTTTGTATGTGTCCTTTCTATTTGTAAAGCTGACAACATATGCTCTCCACTTCTGTTGGCATCTCACAACACTTGCTACAAGAACACCACCAATTTTGAAGAGATCTCTGTCTCTCTGAGGCTTGAAGACGTGCTGCTGCAGCGGATGCTTCCTCCATCGCTCTGAGTTCTTGATCTGTGTATTCTGGTTCAAATAAATATGGTTGTGAAAAAAATTAAACGTTGTCTGTTGATATATCGAAATCGTCTTCCATTGCGATTTCCTGTATATCTAAATAGGTTTAGATCTTCACAGTGAAAGGTGACATTTCCGAAATCTCTGTGTAAACAATGAGTGACGTACAGGCGCGAGAGATCACTTCTGGCGCTTTCCGGCGCTTGCGCAGACCGAAGCGCCCGCGCCCTCAGATCACTTGGAAGTGGCTGTGGTTACAAGAGGTAAAAACGATATAAATACTGTTCGTTTTCTCACACAAACCACTCGTTTCGTGTCTTAGGCCATCAATGTGTGCTTATGATGGGGAATTGTTTCATTTGGACGATGGGGAATTGTTTTAATTTGGACTCTGTGCTTGTGTTTTGAGACAGTGACCATCGACCTGCATTATATGACTGACAGACAAGAACGGTTTGACCTAAAAATATCAAAATTGAAACTACTGCGGAAACAAAGACACCTACATCTTGGATGCCCTTGAGGTAAGCTAAAACATATCAAAAATTAATTTCAAAGTGAACTATCCCTTTAACCAAAGGTATGTGACACTTTTTTGAGACACTATTTCAGTGCCATTACATGTGACCTTAACCCTCTGGGGTCGACAAACATTTTTCTGGATTTTTTTCACATAGTAGCAACATAAACTTAAAATACGCCGTCATTTATGGTCATACAGAAATAAAAAATATGAAAAAACAATCTGTGATATTTCTACTTTTGTATGTGTCCACTTACAATCAAATCAAAACATTGTGCTTTTGTAAAATAAAGAAAATAAACAGGGTGTGCGTTCTGCCTCTCCGTCGCTGTGAACTTTTTTTCTTGAGCACGTCTATAAACTGAAACAAAACTCAGCGAATACTTGTCACACATTTATGAGCCATATATCTTTATAAACATTTAAGTGTGTACTTTTAAATGATCGGATTCAAACTGAAAACAAATATTCTCTGTTTAAGTAATTTGTATAAAACCAACAAGATGTCCAGTTTCTCAAACGCTTGCTCATTATTTTTAATTTGACCACGCCCACACGCGCAAAAGAAATTCACATGCAAATCTCCACATGGAACGTGATCGCGCTCATTACCTCAAACACAAAACACCACACTTCACAAGTCTCTGCTTTTCGTCGAGTTTGGAAGACACGCAGTGAGCTTACATTGGATTTACCTCAGAAGAAGAAGAATGCGATTTGAAGACAAGAAACACAAAGAATGCGATTTGAAGACAAGAAACATGTAAGGTAAGAAATTCTTACTTATTAGTTTATGTTATTGTTGCATAAACTTCACATTGCAATTGAACTGTTGCTAGGTATGGTGAATATTATAATATTTAGACCCGTGTTTACTGTTACTGTGTTTGTGGATATCTAGTCTGAAAGCGGCACTAAAAGACTTTCAAACTTTCACAGAGACCTCAAAACAGAAAGCACAAAGCCTTTCTTTAAAACGAATTTCGTTTTGTATTAATTGTATCTTAATTTTAATAATTTTTTCATTAACAAATTTCCTGGATTTAATACATAAAAAGTAAATATAGGCAAGCACAACATAAGGTGCTTGAACTGGAGATTATATGATAGCCTACTGCGAAGATCGCGAGTCAATAGCCAATCGTCAACTTCATCTTTGCAGCCGACACAGAAATGAATAAACAATTAAAATGTCTTATTGCAATATTTTACATATTCATTCATTACTTTTGCTGATTCTTTGAGGCAGCTTTTTAGGTTTATGGCGTTTTGGAAAAGAGCTCTTCACGTACAAACACCATTTCACCAAGGCACAGCGGCCCTTCAGCACATAAGAACAAAAAGAGAAAAAGCACGGACTTACTAATTACAAAACTTTGATGTGGTTGAACAGGTGAAACAGTCACAAATTCCTCTGCAACTCAAACCTTCTCAGTACGAGTTATGAAGGAAGAGAACAGCATTACAGTTTTCAGCGCGTCCTCCTCTGATTGCTGTGTTGTGACTGAAAAAGTGCGTGCAGGAACATGCGCAAAACGTAGGTTTGTAAAATGTCCTTTTGTAAAATGACATATGATAAAATAAAATATATCATTTTACAAAACGGTTTTGCGCATGTGCTTCTGCGCGCACTATTTCGAAAATACGTATGAATGTGCGTTTTTGATGACACGGGACCATGGGCTGGGCCACTCGGAGGTTGCTTCCGGGAATAGTACTGCCCTACTGTACTAAAAATCGCTACATATAATTGTTTAGAAGGTTATAGTGAGCGTTATTTGTTTTCTCTTTAACTTCTTTCAGCTCTTTTCATGTTTGGGGGGTCGTATTGTACAAATTATGAAATATTCGATATCCCAATTTTGCATATCGTCCAGACAACAATTTGGATATTATCGTCTAAACGATATATCGCCCACCTCTATTGTTGGAAACATTTTTGTGTGTGTGTGTGTGTGTGTGTGTGTGTGTATTCTGTGAATTTTAAAAAAGCAATTTTAACCAGAAAAATCTAAAATGTATTCCCAAAATCGTGCAGGCCTATATAACTCTTGATATCAGTATGTTCACTTTTTTTTTTTTTTTTTTAGTGACCAGATGCCACGGAGTCCTGCTGACTTCAACATTCACACAAGTCTCTGTATATGAACATGGTAAAGTGAAAATCAAACACCTTGGAAATGAAAGGTACGTACAATGTTTTTAGGAATGGCACAAAGATCTCTGTCTTTGGGTCATTTTTTCAAAAATTAGCTTTTTTTGTCATTTGTTGTGTATCTTTGGATTATGTTGTGTTGTAAATAAATCCAAACAATCAAACAGCCATTCTTTTTTAAATCTCCTCATTCTTTGTGCAAGGTTGCTCAGAATGACAGGGCCTGACAGCTCCTAATAGCTCCTAATAGGGCCATTAGGCAGGGTCTTTGTCTTTCTCAGGTGTGAAAACAATATTAATGATGTGATCACGCCTCCTCGCATAAAGCTTTCTTGCTGATGAATGATGTATAATAATAATAATAATTAATCTGCATACCCTAGTTTTGCACTGATGTAACAAGTGTCACTGACAGTGACACAATAAGACCTCATGTTAGCATCTTTTTACTCTTAAAAAAAATATATAAAAAAACATGTATGTTCTTTAATGTTTGATTATAATTTTACTGTCTTCACATAGGGATGGGATTTGATAAGATTTTATCAATAATAATGCCACTGACGATTCTGATTATCGATCCAATTCTTTAACGATTCTCTTATCGATTCTTGATAGCACTGTGTGGATAAATGTTTAAAATGCTTTTAAAAAAAAGTGGTTTTATTTATTTTAAAGTTTAAGCTTGAGTTAGCAAACTGTACTTTTTATATAATGTATGTAATAAATAGAACCTTATTGTAAAGTGTTACTGATTAGTTATACACCGATTCAGACGTCTCCTGAGTTCACTGTTGGAAAGATCAGTTGTTTTAACGATTCATTAAAATGAATCGGTTCAAAGGAGTCATTATTAGTTCGCGAATTGGACGTGTCGTGCGTGTTGTGTGATTATCCCAGCAGTTAGGACATGGACATCCAAGATTTGTGTCAAGTTGTCAACATAGAAAACATTTCATCACTGTATAGTTTTATTTCGTTTAATTAAAGTGTTGTTTTATGTCAGCTGAATGTCCGGAACGCTTTTCAGAGAAGATAAGGAAACTTATTTAGCACAATTCACACCCAGCAGTATAATTCAGGGGAAAAAAATCTCCGAATGCTCCACACGAAACTTTGGTCTTCCGACCTTTTACCACCGTGTCGATTTATTTTGATTAATATGTGCGAGGGAGAGAGAGCAACACAGCGCCTAGTTTGGAGACGGTGAAGTCGTTTACACAGAGAGAGTGCGCGCGCGCGACCGGCTCTCTCTCTCTCTCTGGTCATTCTTTTAGTTAAAACATGCGCCCTGTCACAAACGCAGCCGTTCATCTACATTACTCACCGATCAAATAAGACTTTGGCGGGACAAAAATTCACTTTGGCGGGCGTTAAAACAAGTTCAATGCAGGAAAATTCATGCGTGAGTTTCCATTAGACTCGCACGGTAGCCAGGCAAATGGCGAGCTCAGCTGTTGTTGACGCTGTGTGTGTCATGGTGTGTGTGATTCAAGATTATGACGGAAGTGCTAAGATTCCGATTGGCCAAGAGAAAAAGTGCTAAGATTCTGATTGGCCCAGAGAAATGTAAATTATAAGAATTATCCAATAATGTTTCGCAATTCTAGCCTGCATGGCAGTTTACTGTGAGAAACAATACACCCCCATCAAGAAGAATCATGCCCACATACTGTCCTTCAAAGTTTTGTCGAATATAATCATATAAATGAATAAGACAGGTTTCAGTAGAATATGCTGCTCTAAATCCAGACTGAAGTTCATACAGTAGATTTTGTCTGACAAGGTACTCTTCCACCTGCTCATACATATGATGCTCAAAGACCTTCGATATGGCTGTCAGAATTGATACAGGCCTATAATTACCAACATCTGATCTGCTATTTTTCTTGAAAAGGGAAACTATCCTTGCCCCTTCTCATGTCGCTTGGAAAGATACCCTGACATAAAGACAAATTTATTATATGGGTGAGTACCCAAGAAATTACATTGGCACTATCGCTCAGAAATCTGGATGGAATAAGGTCCTTTCCAGTGGCTTTGTTAATTGATAATGTGGATAGACACATTCTCTCCTCTGAGACAGGGCCAATCACAAAAGCATCAGGAGTAACATGTTTGTTTTTATAAAAGGAATTTACAAACGATGGGCCATATCTACCTGACACACTCGGCAACTTATCAACCAGACTGGCAGCAACTGTTGTAAAAAAAGAAATAAAAAACGCAAGCAACCTGCTGTTTGTCAAAAAAAAAAAAAACTCCAGACGCCTAACATCGGACACCGAGGTTGCTTTATTTATTCTCGATACGTGAGTAACATTGTTTAGCTTTGTTTCACAAAACTAATATATGCTGGCTTTTGCTTGAATATGCTTGTGTGTCATCTTTGCTCGTTGTTTTCATTTGCGATCTTATTGTCGTTCACTTCAGCTATGAAAAAAACTCATTAATTTCTACACCATATAAGCCTGGATATAATTATAAGCGTCTAAGTCGCGTACGTAAGTGTGGGGCGGAGCTATCAAAATAGGGGCGAGTTCTTTTTGGGGTAGGGGCGTGTTTGTTTTGGTGATTTCAAAAATTTATAGCTTTCAATTACACTATGATGATAATGAATGGCTATAATTAATGTTTAAAATTGGGGAAAAAGTATATTTAATCCAGACAAATATACTGTTTTTATGTTGTCTCTACATAACATAACTACATAACTGTATAAAATAACATCTGTATTACATTACAAACCCTTCCCCCCTTTTTTTTCTTCCTCGAGTATGAGCTAATATAATTCTATAAAAGTCATAAAAGTCTGGTGTATCATATGATACAAAATAAATATGCAAAAAAATTGACATGTTCTTTTATATTTTGCCTAAAGGTTTGATAAACTATCTCTATTAAACTATTCAAACTATTATTTCATATGTCAGGATTTACAGGGATAAGTTCATGTTCATGATGAGGAATCACTATAGAGTAATGTAGATAAAGACATTTTTCAGATGAGAGCTAAACATGACAAAATATATTAAAAGACTTACAGAGCTCTTCTGGAGGTTTTGATGACTGCCGATAATCTAATGAGACACTCGTCTGATTTCTTGAATTTCTGAAGCTCAAACTCCTCCAGCTCTTCCTCAGATGTCAACAACACAAAGGCTAAAGCAGACCACTGGGCAGGTGAAAGGTCACCAGATGAGAGACTTCCTTTGCTAAGGTGGGTCTGAATCTCTTTCACCAGAGTTTGGTCGTTCAGTTCATTCAGACAGTAGAACAGATTGATGGATCTCTCTGCAGGAAGATCATCTTCTAATTTCTGCTTGATGTACTGAACTATTTCCTTGTTGCTCTGGTCATTGCCGTCTTGCTGTGTCAACAGACCTCGTAAGAGTCGTCGATTGGACTGGAGTGACAGACCGAGGAGGAAGCGAAGGAAAAGGTCCAGGTGTCCATTGTCACTCTCGAGCGCCTTGTCCACTGCAGTCTTGAGTAAATCAATCATGGTTTCATTTCTGTTTTCCTGTTCTGTAGACTCATGATCAAACACACTTGTCTTGTTGATGTCTAGAAACAGATGTGCATAAAGGGCTGCAATAAACTCTTGAATGCTCAAGTGAACAAAGCAGTACATGGTACCAAGAACGATCCCTGTTTCCTCCTTAAAGATCTGAGTACACATGCCTGAGTACACTGATGCCTTATAGACGTCAATACCACAGGCTTCCAGGTCTGTGTCATAGAAGATCAGGTTGTTTCTTCCCAGCTGATGAAATGCCAGTTTCCCCAGTGAAAGGATGGCGTCTTTATCCCAGGAAACATCTGGTGTGTATTCTCCATCATACTTTCGGCGGCTCTGCTGGATCTGAAAGCGGAGAAAGTGTGTGTACATTTGTGTCAGAGTCTTGGGAGTGTCTTCTGTGTTTGATTCCTGCAGTGTTTTAGAGATCTCATCAGCCTGAGTGTTTTTCACATCATTATTTATTTTCTCCTCCAGAATGTTCTGGAGAACAGTGGCCAAAATCCAGCAGAAGACTGGGATGTGGCACATGATAAAGAGACTCTTTGATTGTTTAATGTGATCTAGGATTGTGTTGGCCTGATTCTGATCGGTGAATCTTTTTTTGAAGTACTCTTGCTTTTGTGCGTCACTGAATCCTCTTATCTCTGTCAGCCGGTCGATACAGTCAGGAGGAATCTTACTGGCAGCTGCTGGTCTGGTGGTGATCCAGATGAGAGCAGAAGGAAGCAGATTTCCATTCATGAGGTTCGTTAGGAGAACATCCAGAGAGGCTGGTGACGATACATCACGCCACGTCTCATTACAGTCAAACTTCAGAGGAAGGCGACATTCGTCCAGTCCATCAAGGATGAACAGCACTTTGAACTGATTCCTTCTTGTAAGGTTCAGTCCTTTTGTCTCTGGGAAAAATGTAGTTATAAGGTCCATCAAACTTAGTTTTTCTTTCTCCATTAAGTTCATCTCTCTGAATGGAAGAGGAAATATGAAGCTGATATCTTGATTTTCTTTTCCTTCAGCCCAGTCCAGAACAAACTTTTGCACAGAGACTGATTTCCCGATGCCAGCGACTCCTTTTGTCAGTACAGTTCGGATCTCCTCGTCTTGTTCAGGAGCTTCAAACAAATTTTTGAAATCAACCTGTTTCTCTTGTGCTTCATGACGCCTGGAAGCAACTTCAATCTGTCTCACCTCATGTTCAGTATTGACCTGTTCACTGCCACCCTGAGTGATATAGAGATCTGTGTAGATGTTATTCAGAAGTGTGGAGTCACCTTGCTTCGCAATTCCTTCAAACACACATTGATACTTCTTCTTTAGGCCACATTTCAGCTGAGGAATGAAGAGCAGCTCATCTAAACACAGGAACAGAAAATATATAGTTTTAGTCCTAATTTTTTTATCCTACAATTATAAGAGACAATCAGACAGATGATCATGAGTCTCTAACCTTCTAGAGCATCAGCAGCTTCATCTTGCTTCATCTCTCTCAGGTAATGTAGTGTGAGATCAAGAGCTGATTCTTTGATACTGGATCTGTTCTCATTAAAGTCCTTCACAAAGTGTTGTGTGTTCTCTTTTTGTAATATTTTCTTGAACTTCTCCAGTTCATTCTTCAGAAATGTGATTATTTTGCTCTCAAGATCCTACAAACAAAAGTAAGAGAAAATACAGAATAACACAATTGAAACCAAATTGTACATCAACATTAGGTCAACACTGTTTATTCAAAAATTACAATATCTAAAAAAAATTATAAAAATAAACCATCCAGTTAAGAGACTAACATGCTAAACAGCTGTTATTTTTAACAAATAGAAACATAAAAACATATGTATGTTCAAAAGGAAAAATAAGTAATCAAGAATAATTAAATAACATTTCTTTTTTCAATAACATATTTGTTTGTTATAAATATGAAACATTTATAAAAATGTGTTTTCCTACCTGGAAGATTCCTAGAAGATTGTCTTTGAAATTCTCGTGGTTCCTGTGAGTCTGAATGTCTGAGTCTAATGTCTCATATTGAAGCCTGTAATCAAATAAATCAAATAAATACTGATTTTCCAGGCAAAATATAGCAGAAAGAGGAAAAAAGCATTAGCTGTGAATACTCTGATAATTATTTTATCTGAAAATGTTTCATGACTGGTATTCACTGATTTTTAACAGAGTCATCGTGTGACCAAAAATTAGAAACTCATAAAATACCTTTTATTAGATGATTGTGTTTTCTCACTGAAGTCTGGTCCATCTCCATCTTTAGACTGATCACTCTTCAGAGACACAGAGCTGGACACATGTGAGCCTGATCTTACACTGATGACACAAAGAACAGAGAGAGAGAGAAAACACTTTAGTAAAGGAGGATCAACTGTGTGTGAAACACATCTGTGTCTTTATCTAATCCTCCACAGAAATAAACACACTCACATAATCAACAGTTTTATAGTTAACTACTATTTTATTTACTGGCTCACATTAGTTAAACGATTTCTTTAATATACATGAGAGAGATTAAATATGTACAAAAATACTTGACTCTAATTTATGAGAACATTTCAAGTTTTTGATTATTGACAGAAATAGAGAGCAGAAATGTCTGTGTGTCACAGTTGTGTTAGCATACTTGAATTGAATTAAGTGTATAGTTGTTTCCTAATGTCTATCAATAATGTTATGATCTAAAAACTAAAGTCATTTATTTGGATTAATTCAGCGTCTAGAAGGTTCTTAACAAATGATTAACTGTGATATTTTCTATAGAGAAAACAGGGCTTTATACACAATGTCAGAGTTAATTTAAGAAGTTAAAAACTGAAGTTGTGCAAATCTAAACCAATGCTTAAAGTTGTGTTATTGACAGGGAAACACAAAGTCCAGTGGAGTTTAAACTGATGAAAACAGACGCAGTCTTACCTGTGTTTCTCTGAGAGACTCATCTGAGAGAGAGAGTCCTTTCCTCTTTCCTCTGACATACTGCAGCTAAACTGACACTGAAAACTGATCAGCACTGCTTTCTGAAAACACTCAATCCTTCAGCATCACCTGGAAATGACACCATTTTACACAGATGAAGAACATCTTATTTAAGACAATAATGAAGAATGCTGAGTTATCATCAACAACAGCAACAGCAAAAACTATCTAGAAAATAAAGTGAGTTACAGACAAATATATTGCCATGTAAAATAACCGAATGGTCTTAATCATTTCTGATTGTTTAATGAGTTTAACTGACTCTAAATATAAATTCATTGGGGAACAGAAATTGTGTTTAAAACTTTGAGTGGGAAAATTGAACCTGATTTGTTATATTCTCTATTATAGTTTATCATTTTACAATCATATTTACCCAATCTTTATTAATTGTTAAATCGTTTGTCATTTAATCATTACTTCAAGTTCACAATGATGATTGATTTCATTACTTTCAAATGTTCCTAAAATTAATGATTGAGTAAAAGTAACCTGAATTATAATAGACACACTGTATAACTACTAATCATAATTGCTATATATGAACTGAAATATTTAATAATAGCAGATTGTTGTTCATTGATGTCAGGCTTCATCTCTGTCTACTGTAAATGTCAGGTTAAAAAATACTCAGATTTCACATCATAAAAACAACAGCCTAAAATGGAAGAGGAAAAGGGAGAAAACTTTTAGAAACATAATTGTTTTTAATAATCCTTTCTCAATAAACTGCATGTTTTAACTTCAAAAGATTGTAATTTCTGGCAGATTCTTCGTCTGTTCGGAGTAGCAGAAGAACAGCCTTCTGTAACTTCACATTTAAATCACGCTTAATATACAATATGAAGTTCCTAAAAATTACAAATGACTTTAATGGAGACTCTATTAAACTTACTTGCAGTCTTGTCCACTAAGAAGAGAATTTATAAGTCAAATCCACTGAGTAACAGGTTTAGGTGTCTACAGGTGTTGTTACTTTCGTTTTCCTCTTCTTCGTGTGTTTTACAGGAGGGTTTGGAACAGCTTCTGTACTGGAGCGGGATATTCTATCACATACTGTAATCTAAATTAGTGCTGTCAATCGCTTAAAAAATGAACTAATTAATCACATATTTTTCTGCAATTGATTGTGATTAATTGCACCTAACATTAAAGTTTTTTTATATATATTTTAAATTGTAACAATTTCCACATTAAATCTCAAAAATAATGTAGAATGTAGAAACAACATAAACACAGTAACCTATATTTTAAATATTTGTTTAATGTCATCTTCTTTCATCCATGAAAGAAGGCCAGTATCACCAACACCAATACCAATACTGCCACTGATGTCTCTATGAAATAGATTTTTTTTTCTCAATTCCAGCCATTAATTATAGCCATGCAGCATTGCAGTATTTCTGAAAGCTATACATTTTATCATTTATTAGGTTTTTAAAAAATATATATATGAGAGGGTCTGTATCTCTTACCATTGGAGAAAGCATTATGGCTAACTTGGACTATGTGATGCACCTCAAGTCAAGTCACCTTTATTTATATAGCGCTTTTTACAATACAGATTGTATCAAAGCAGCTTCACAGTGAAAACATGAAAATAATACAACAAAGTTTGTTTCTAGAAGAAAATGGTGTCATCGTCAACCTGAAGTAAGGTAGATCAATAATACTGTTGAATATTAAATGTCCCCAACTAAGCAACCAAAACTCCATCAGGTGACAGAATGGAGAAAAAAACCTTGGGAGAACCCAGGCTCAGATCCGGCTGACTTCAGTAAACCTCGGAATAAATGGAAAGACTAACATTAGCGTAGACGCCATTCTTCTTATGATGTAACAAGTACATCAGGTGTTATGGGAAGTGTCCCCGGTTCTGGCTGACCTAATCTATGCAGCCTAATAATAATTGAACTGATTTGAATAATAGAAATGTATAATGTTCTATGTGAATGCCAGGTAAAAGAGATGCATTTTTAGTCTAGATTTAAACTGAGTGTGTCTGCTTCCCGGACAATGTTAGGAAGACTGTTCCAAAGTTTAGGTGCTAAATAGGAAAATTATCAAGTCGATTTTGATATTCTAGGTATTATTATCTAGGTATTACCTCAGCATATCATACAATGGCAGTGACTTCAGTGCTCGCCGTTCAAAGTTTTACAAATAAAATTATAAAAAATTTACAAATATTTGTTCAATGGTTTTATTTATCATATTTATGTTGTTTTATTTTTGTAATCTGTTTTTGCAAAGTTATAATTTTGTTATAATACTGTTTCTAACTGCTTGCTATTTACAATGGTTACTCTTAACTGTTTTCATTGTATATTGTTTTGAAACCAGACCAAAAATCCTAATAATAAAACTAAATCATAATCATCATAGATGTTAATAAAAATATTGGGAACCCACAACAACGATTCAAAAACATTAAAAAAATGTATTGTCCCCTTTTTTTAAATTAATAGATAATAACAAATTAAATTTCAATCATATTTTGACCACTCACATAGGAAAAGTCCACGGTTTCCTTTTCAGAAATCTGCTCACCTTAGCTTACGACCTACAAGCTACGTTCTGCATTAAGAACAAGTTGTGCAACGGAACAAAGTACAGAGTTAGTTATATACTCACAAAGCCAGAGTTCAGTACTCAACAGCTGATCTACAGCGTTTATTATACACGCTCTCACATTCATATGGCACGAGTGCGGTGTCTAAAACAAATAAAGACATACACATAATAAATTACAACTGAAATACAGATTTCATAAGATCAGCAGCAGTAAATATTTAAATAAGACAATTAGACTGAGCACCATATCTAAAGATGCCTTACTGTGCATTTAAGCAAAAACGACTGTCATAAACATACCAAAGAATACTGTCTGAACAGGTTATTCATGTGCAACAACAATATGCTGATTAAATGAGTAATATAATCTGAACATAATACAATACACAAACTTGGCTGGATTCGCACACTTCTGAAGATGACGCAGTTATAATAGAACGGAGCGGTAACAGCTTAAAACTCAAATTCTCACACTAAAGACAAGAAACGAGATGTTACAATCATATAAGCATAATATATAACAAACACACTTACTTCTCTTGAACGCACACACAATAAAGGAAACTCTATAGCGAGCAGTTGACAGAGCTGTATAGAACTACAAATGACTGTCGTCATCAAAACAGAAAATATTATGGAACATACTGTGCCTTTTCAACACAGTCCAAGTTGTGGAGACACAAGTTTGTTTTTATCTATTGTCTGTTTGGACTTTGAGTCGGCAATAAAGATAATATGATTATTATATCAGCATCATAGTGCATGCATTGAAGTCTTTTATACACTGGTATTATTGTATTTTTGCAATGCATTGATTATATATACAGTATATAATACATACAGTATATATATATATATATATATATATATATATATATATATACATATATATTGTGTTTTGATCTGTTTTCTGTCTGTGTTTTTTACATTTGGACCTTGAGTCTGAATAAAGATATGATGATGATTATAATGCATTATGTCAGCATCATAGTGCACGGCAGTCACAAGGTCCTATCATAGGCCAGCGCGGCGCAAGTGTTGCTAGTTTCAGCCGGACGCAGTTTTCATTTTCATGTCCTGCGCCACGTTGTTTAAATAGCAAATGCACTGTAAAAAATGTGGCTGCGATTTAGTTATAACAACTTAAAATTTGTTGAGATAACTTAAATATCCAACTTAACTAAACTTAATATTTTAAGTCAAGCATGAACACGTACTTTTTAAAGTTGAAACAATGTTGGATTTTAAGTTGTGATAAATAATCGCAGCAATTTTTTTTACAGTGTGCATTTGCACCTATTTGTGTGTCCATGTGCTGCTGGTCTGAAAACGAGGTGTGTTCAGGCACATTGTTGGACCGTTGCTATTTTGAGGAACTGAAATAGACTACACCAGGTTTCAGTTGGTCAATGGCTCAAAGTCAATGGAGCAATATTGTTTTTGTTATTTAAAGAGTGTGTTAGTAATGTGTGCCTATAGGCGGGTCCACAACGCGTAAACACTCACGTGCTTATTACACACACACACTCTGCTTATTACACACACAGAGCCAAACCAGCCAAATATTAAAAATAAAAGGATTACAATGTAAAAGATTAATATTGTGTACATAAAGATATGGTGTAATCTGGCTTGTCCCGTAGATGGTCTGCTTGCATGCTTTAACCTCGCGCACGAGCAAATCCGTTTCCTCTCTGGAGTATGGAGCCAGATCAGCCTCTGTAATAATTCATGCAAAAAAACTTGATTCATACATGCGTAGACAATTTCACATGCATGAAACCAAATTCACGGTCACAAAAAAACAATTCAGGAATTAAAAATTATATATTCACAAAAAACAATTCAGATGCGCAAAATAAAATTATATATTCATAAAATACATTTCACAAATGCAAAACACAATTCGAAGATATCCAACTGTGCACAAAATCCTTCGAATGTTTTAAATGTACGAGTAAAAATGTATCCTTGAATGTGAATATGCAAATCAAGCGTGCCGCACAAGTCCTTACTGAAAAGTGAAGCCAAATCGCCTCGATCGCCCCCTGGTCCCAGCAGGGCTCTCAAGTTTTACCAAAAGCTTGGAGTGAGATCACATGCGGTTAGGGGAGGAGCCCTAATGGAGCCCCGCCCCCATATGTCCCCGCCCCCCAATTTTACCCATTGTTCATAATTAACCAGCCCAAATTGAAATTATAACAATTGGTAAATCTGATAAATGACAGAGCAATTCATCACATCAAATATACTCTTTAATGTTATATTTCAAAATTACAAATAAGTTATACAAAAATTACAAAAATATAACAAATTGCTCCAAACAGTTTGGAAAAACAAATCTTTTTGCATTTTGAATGTGTCTAGTCAAAATGGTATAATTATTTATTGTGTGGTGCATGGGACATTGTGAACAAATGACATATTAGAGTATTATTAAGGTGTGTGTGTGTGTGTGTGTACACAAGAGTACACACTCCAGCTTATGAAATGTGTTTTGTGTTTGAAAAATACAAATGCAATGGCAATGATTAATGTATGTTTTGACAGGATATAAAATATTACCCAGAGCACTCTGCTTTAATACATGTAGCCTTAATGTAACTAGAAAGACTATTAATACAGTATAATATATAATTTAAAATAAAATAAAATAAACAAATTTAAATGTATTTAAAATAAAATGAAGAAATACATCTTCATTCCTTCCCATACCCACTAACATTCCCTTAGTTTAAGAAAACGTAAGCAAGCCAAACTGAGCCAAAGCTTCTGGCCTGGTTGCAGAGTAGTTGTAGAGTTTTTGACTGCATCAATAATAATGTAAACGATGGGCTATATATTAAATGTTCTAGCCTAAAAATGTTAGACGAGCTTTCTTCCAACTTACCTTCTCCATCACGACGTGTGTTCGCGCGATGTTGTTGGTTACCTAGTAACGAACGTACGGTGGCCGAGAATGTTCCGTCAACTTCCGTGTGTTCGCGCATCTGTGTTGCCTTGTAATGAACGCAATCTGGCCGAGATACGTGCTGGCGGCAGGAAACTTCACTTTGTGTGCCTGCGCCTCGTATACAACGTTATATATAAAGCTCGCAGGACAACTTGGTTGGCATTGCCTTTTCAGCGTGAGAAATACACGGTGTGGCGTGTGAGCGTGTGAACTGGTTGAATTGCGTGTGTCTCACGCCCAATGCGTGAGACTTGAGAGCCCTGTCCCAGTATAGGTCATAAAGCCCGCCTCCCCACGAAGTCTGGTGGATGCGATGGAAACTAAACAATCAAATTACTCTTCAAATACATTGTGTTTTCTGTCATTTTAGGTTGTTTTTATCACGCTGATATAAGTTTAAGTGTTCGTTTTTTAAATAAGTTTGATCTTAGTTCGTTATTTGATGCTATAAAAAATGGAAATGTGACGTCATGATTGTCAGCTGTGATTGACACCTTCTCTAAACGAAGTAGTCACCAAGGCCCCAACAGACTTTTTTTTTTTTTTTTTTTTTTTTGGGGAGGAGATTGGAGTTTCAACTTTAATTTCTACATGTCCATAACTGTTTATTTCACACAGTAAACTTCGTCCTAACTGTTTCTGCGGGAGTGAGGGCGGGACCTTGATATCGCAGCGTTACTTCCTGCTCACTACTGCGCAGACTCGGGTCCAGTGTTGACTACTGCGCAGACTCGGGTCCCAAGTTCACTACTGCGCAGACTCGGGTCCAGCGTTCACTACTGCGCAGACTCGGGTCCAGCGTTCACTACTGCGCAGACTCGGGTCCAGCGTTCACTACTGCGCAGACTCGGGTCCCAAGTTCACTACTGCGCAGACTCGGGTCCAGTGTTGACTACTGCACAGACTCGGGTCCCAAGTTCACTACTGTGCAGACTCGGGTCCAGCGTTCACTACTGTGCAGACTCGGGTCCAGCGTTCACTACTGCACAGACTCGGGTCGTACCAGACGTACCCGCGGAGGGGCAGTGAGGTGGAGGACAGAGACCTGACCAGAGAGGAACTGGGGCGGCTCGGAGTGGGGTCTGGGTGTGCGGTGCAACTCTCTTCTGGCTCCAAGGGTGGACAGAGGATGCGTGGGAAGGCTTGACTGCATTCTCGAGAGTGACGAGGCATAGCGTTGTGCACTGTCATTCTCACTCTCTTGCCAAGAGGGGAACGAGAGCTGCGAGGCATAGCGTTGCAAGCTGCCATTCTGGTCGTCTTGGGGAGAGGGGAACGAGAGTGGCGAGGCATGTCTGAGATTTCCCCCAGAGATTTCAGAAACTGCTCTTTATTGAAGGTGCGGGTCAGGCACAAATGGGCAAGCTCTTGATTGCCTCAGTCTGCTTCTAAACTGCAGAGAACTGCTGGGGCCCAATCCTCGACAGTGTCGCCGAAAAGGCCACCTTGTGAGATGAGAGCATCGAGAAGGCACACTTGGTGATATCTCGCACCTCTGCAAGGTTTAGCCAGGGGGCACTTCTGGACCACCAGGGTGGACATCGTCTGGCCGAGGGCCAACGCTTTGATTTAATCTCGGTCAACATGCGCAGCTCAACCCCGGCTCAGAACTACCCTCCAGCATTATGAGTGTTTTGGCTTTCCATAGTTTCAGGGTGGCCATCACATGAAGGGTAGAGGCGGCCTGAGCGTAGCACTGCCACCCCACCACAGAGGGTAGTGAGAGAGAAAAAAAGTTTTCTGCAGATTTAGGAATGTTTGGCTTGCCATATTGGCGCCAACATGTTTCCATACTGCCAAAGTTCGTCACGCACATCCGTGAAAAAGGCACGGAGGCAGGCAAGGCGATTTACGCATTGCGCTGCGCCCCCACAGCAGCCCGGGAAAGCATGGCTGTCAAGTCTGAATCTGACTTAGCATGAGCACACACCACTATAATGGGATGCTCAGCATCATCATTTCCAAAGTATAATAGCCCTCTCTCCGATGCAGCGGTCGACATCTGTCCTCAGCTGGAGCCCCGAATGAAACGCTAGGTCCCCCATGAGAAGGACCAGCAATCCTATCCGTAAGATGCCAGGCATGCGAGACCGTGAACGTGGCCGTCAAATTCGACGTCACCCAGCTGGACGCTTATGAGAGAACATGACCACGTCTTGTTTGAACTGTGCAGAGCGGAGCATTATCTTGTTTGAACTGTGCAGCACGGAGCATTATCTTGTTTGAACTGTGCAGCGCGGAGCATTATCTTGTTTGAACTGTGCAGCGTGGAGCATTATCAGCTCGCCCCAAAAAACAGCGATTGTGCCCAAAGCAGCTGTGCAGGCTGATCTCGATCACATGAACATTATTAAAAAGAGCTGCGCGATCCACTGAGAAGCATTTGAATTCAGCGCAGAATTCTCTATCTCTATTATAAACCCACAGATGACTATGTGATTTAAACTAGTTTAAAGCCAGATGAAACGGCGCTGATATTCTCAACATAAAAAAATAAAATAAAAAAAAGACATTTCACAACACAACTTGTGAATTAACTGTAGTAAAACAAGCTTTTTTGGCAGACATGTGCCTGTATATATTCATATAAAAGGTGCTATATGTAGTTTTTCTACTAAAATGAATCATTTTTTTATTGCCTGTGTGTGAAGGGGTTGTAATCTCATATTAAAATTATCCACATTTTGCGGGTTTTGCTATTACCTCGGAAAGCAAGTATTCTTATTTTTATGTGAAGGTGCCGGGTCAGATTTACCGCGAAATCCAGTGACGTGACCTGCATGCGCGCTCCCGAGCCTCTCGCCTCGTCTACTGACTTAACACTCAACAGCGACGACACTGCAACTTATGACATGGACTTATGACTTATGCAACTTATGACATGTCTGATAACACTAAGAAATGACCTGCTCCCAGCAACAACACAGACTCCAACACAAATTCCACATATTGATAAAAATAAAATAAAAGTTTTTTCTGCTGAAGCTCGAGGCCAGACGTGAATCGGATCAACTTCAGACGAAAACATGGATCAACATCGGCAGGGCATTTGAATCATGGAGAAACCTTATCTACAAACCTAGAATGTACATTTCCTGATGAAAATGTGAAGTGGTGCTTGCAGTGGCAAAATTCGGCACGGTTGCTAGGGTTCCATACTTATCATGGTACGAGCATGGAGCATTAGTTCAACGTCAAGCTGATAAAAGCTGATAAGTTGCAGTGGGAGTTTACCTGAGTTTCCAGCATGTTGTGTGATGCTTTCTGCGGTGTGTTGCATCTCAGTCTGGCCGGTACCCAGAGTGCTCGCGAGTCGCTCATGAGTTCGAGCACGCGCACGAGCACTCGCTTGTAAACTTATTGGTTGCAATCTGAAACATCACCGCTAGAGGCCGCTGAAAACAACATATAGCCCCTTTAAATGCTGTTATATTATATAATAAAGTCATGTATAAATGCATTAAATGTCTTGGAGTAATGCAGTAATGTGTTTGTTTAGAAGTTTTGGCAGTTTTTTTCTTACATCGGAATGTGATCACGTGTGTTGGCGTGTTCGAGGAATTTGGCTGCTGAAAATACAATATTTTAATTAAACTCTGACCTTTTAAGTTTAAACTAACTAAATGAATAAATCTGCTGAATGCTGATCCGATCTTGTAGCACTCAAAGATATTTGTATACATTTAATACATATAATCAATGTTATAACCACCAATATATTACCCAACTCTAGAAATAATGCTTGTAATGTATTTTTTTTATATATTGTTACGAGACCATCAAATGAACTGAAATGGTACAACATAACATACAAATTAACCATAGAGACGCAGTGACAGTGCATATCAACTTAATTTAATGAAATATAATGATTTGACATAAACAGAGCAAGGTGGTAATAAAGTAACAAAAGAAAACAGACAGAAAGAAAAACCCTGACCACATATATCTACAGGGAAAGTAAAACTTGCCTGCCTACCGACCAAAAACAAAAGACAAGTTTTGTTGTGAGTCTTCCGGGTCCTCTAACTGCTACACTAAACTAACCCCAAACTAAACAACATGAAAACCCATCACCAAAATACCACCAGCTCTTAATATAAATTATAAACTAAAAACAACAAAAATCAATCCCATACCGGGAACGTGCTCATGAAACAAAATCATTAAATCAGCACAAAAACCTCAACAAAGAACATAACGAACCGTGCCAGCGAGACACCACGGAGCTACGCTCCGTCTACCGACAGGAGCGGATCGGATCAGAGATGAGTGCGAGAGAGAGACCGGACGTCAAACAGGGCGTCTTTATAGAGGTTGCCCAACCCACAATCAGCAGCCAGCGGGACGCAACGTGGCCTCTAGGGGAAACAGAAGGAACAGCAGGAGCATAAACGCAACAAAGCAGCACAAACACTGTTCACTTTGCTCTTAATAGCGTAACACCCCCACCCTTAAAGAAAATAAATTGGGGATTTAAGTTAATGTAATTAATAAATATTTACAAATGAACATATTTACAAACATGTTAGCATTCAGCAATGGCTCCAAAAACCTGCTAAACTGAAACAGAAAAATATTAACGTGCAATAAGTACATTTTTTTTATATCCCACAATTTATTTACAATGATATTCCCATCAAGCACGAGACAATGCATCTGCAACTACATTGTCACGTCCTCGGATGTGCCTAATCTCCAAGTTATAACCAAGCGGCAACATTCTAATCTGAAAAATGAAGCCTACCCGGAAGTGCGAAAAACTGCAATACATCGAAAATCCGCTAGGGGCAGGTCCCAAAAGGGAGCAAATGTCCATACACCCCCATGTTAAAATGTCTGTTTTCACAGCATAAATTCATGTTTTTACAGGTTGGTCCCATGGACTTTTATTGTATTTTTCGATAGGTTCCGAGTGCCTGACAACTGTGAGGGGGGTGACTTTTTTTCTAACTCGTTAGTTTAGATCGTATTTAGATATAAAATGTATGACAAATAAGGGCGCGATTGACAGCTGACAACGAGCATAGGCTGCGCTGAGTGGAATTCCTGAAATTTGACGTCTCGGCCATGATCTGACACAACACATCATACCTGTAAGTTATCCTTTCTGAACATTTGTATTGAAATATGGCGCCGCCCATACCCCCCATAAACGGCCTCAAAACCGTTCTTCAGAAAGTCTATGGTTGACGTCACAGACGCTTTGTCCATATTTTTTACAGTCTATGGTTATAACCTTGCAGAATCAAACTCCACCGCATTAAGCGCTGGTTACAATTGCGCATGCGATCAAGAAAAACCAAGGGGTTGTGATCTGTGTATACCACAACCGGATATGCAGCACCTCCAACATAAACCTCAAAATGCTGGAAGGCAAGCACAAGAGCAAGGGCTTCCTTTTCTATAGTCGAATAAGCACGCTGATGACGGTTAAATTTGCACGAAAAGAAACAGACAGGGTGTTCAAGACCATCCCTGTCCTGTTGCAAAAGAACAGCTCCCGCTCCCAAGTCACTCAACAGCGATGGAAAAATCTGGAAAAAGGCCGGGAAAAGTCAGGAGCGGCTAGCACAGGCCCAGTAGTCAGCAGTGCTTTAACAGACTCGAAAACAGCTTGACTCAGTGGAGTCCAGTTGTAGGTCACTTTGAGGGGCACACTTTGTAGGTCACAAAAGGCAGAGAAATTTTTGCAAAATGACCGATAGTAACCTACCATGCCAAGAAAGCGACGGAGTTCGCGGCGGGTGGTTGGAGGAGGATAATTCAAAATCGCCTCAACTTTAGACTGGACAGGGCGCACCTGCCCACAGCCAACCACTTTACCCAGATATACCACGGTAGCCTGGCCGAACTCACATTTAGCCAGGTTAATGGTTAAATTAGCTTCCGATACCCTGCGAAACAGTTGAAAGATGGGCCATATACGAAGGCCAGGTGGCACTATAGATCACCAAATCATCCAAATAGGTCTCGCAATTAGGCACACCATCAAGAACGCCGTTGATGAGCCTTTGAAAAGTGGCAGGAGCGTTACGAAGGCCAAAAGCCATGGCGGTATACTGTAAAAAGTGATCTGGCGTCACAAAGGCTGAGATCTCTTTGGCACGAAGTGTCAGCGGAACTTGCCAGTAACCCTTCAACAGGTCGATTTTACTGACAAATACAGCTGAACCCAGGCGATCAACACAATCGTCAATACGCGGTAATGGGTAGCTGTCAGGTTTTGTAACGGCATTCACCCTTCTAAAATCTGTGCAAAAACGCATGGAACCATCACTCTTTGGAACAAGTAAACATGGCGAACTCCATGGGCTATTAGTAGATTCTGCAATGCCATTTTTCAACATGAATTTTACCTCACTCTGAAACAACAACCTTTTATGTGGGTTTGTGCGATAAGGATGCTGTTTGATTGAACATGTGGACCCCACATCAATGTCATGTTCAATTATCGTTGTGCGACGAGGCACATCAGGAAATAAATTCTCATGTTGTTTAATCAAGGAGATTAAATCATTACGTTCTAATGTGGATAAACTAGACAAAAATGAATCTAGGTCATTAAAAACCTCAGAATTCTTCATTCTCCCTTCAATAACCTCAACCGATGGAGTACGACCCTCATCTTCCAACAAAGCACTCGCCACAGCACCCTGTTGTACCGACGGAGACGTATTTTCAGCTTGTGCCGTAACCACCAGCGAAGAAACAACTTCAGCACCACACTTCTTGGACAGCGCCACTTCCGTTGCGCGAGCATCATCATTTATGACAGTTGAAGTGCAAGGAAATTTGAGTTCAGAAATTGAACCTTCTCCTCGATCACAATACAACTTCAAACGGTTAATATGACATAGTGTGGTCTTTCTCCTTCGATCTGGAGTGGAGATGACATAATTCAAATCATTCACTCGCCGTTCAAAACGATAAGGCCCGCTGTAACGAGCCTGCAAAGCAGAGCCCATCACAGGAATCAACACAAGAACTTTATCACCAGGACTGAAACTTCGAGAAACAGCCCTCTGATCAAACCTTTGCTTCATTCTCTTCTGACAGAGACCTAAATTATCTTTAGCCAACTGACATGCACGACTGAGCCTATTACGCATGTTGGACACATAATCAGACAAACTGAGACACTCTTTAGGCTCAGCGAGCCACGACTCTTTCAACAGCTTTAAAGGCCCATGAACCGTGTGCCCGAAAACAAGTTCTGACGGGCTAAAACCCAAACTCTCTTGTACTACCTCGCGCACAGCAAAAAGAGCAAGGGGTACACCTTCATCCCAATCACGCTGGAACTCGAGGCAGAAACACTTGAGCATATTTTTCAAAGTTTGATGGAACCTCTCGAGTGCACCTTGAGTTTGCGGATGATACGGGCTGGATGTAACATGGTGGACCGCGAGCTGGCGCATAGCTTGTGCAAACACACGGGACATAAAATTGGTACCGCGGTCTGTCTGAATGGTTTTCGGAAGGCCAAAAAGAGAGAAGAAACCCATCAGGGCTTTAATGATGACAGGAGCTGTGATTTTACGGAGCGGAATGGCCTCTGGAAAATGAGTCAAGCTACACATTATGGTGAGTAACCATTGATTCCCAGACTTTGTTTGAGGCAATTGGCCAACACAGTCTAATATAACGTGTTCAAAGGGCTCAGACGTAACAGGAATCAGCTGTAAATGTGCAGGCGGAATCACCTGATTAGGTTTACCAGTGACCTGACATAAATGACATGTTCGGCAATATCTCACGACATCTCTTTTAATACCTGGCCAAAAAAAATGGCGTAAAATTCTGTCAGTGGTCTTATTTACGCCGAGATGACCCGCGAAGTGATGGTCATGAGCTGAACTCAAAACTTTATCACGAAAAGAGACTGGGACAACAATTTGCAAGAGAACTCTCCACTCATCTTGCGCTGAGGCCATAAGAGGTCTCCACTTGCGCATTAAGACACCATCTCGTAAAAAATAGCCGTGCGGCGAATGCTCAATGTCTTCTTCAGACATAGCTTCTGAAAAAAAAGAAGACAGAGACGGGTCAATTTTCTGTTCCTTAATAAGCTGCTCTCGACACATAGACAAATTAGGAACATCAGAAGGAAACGGCAGTGATGCAGAATTCAAAAGTAAATCACTATCGCTAGAGAGTGAAGGTCGAGCAATAAAAGTATCACTAAGATCAAGTTGATCCTCAGTTTCATTCTCTTTTTCGTTTCTCGCCATAGCACGAGAAAAACCTCGGGGAAGTTAATTGACAGGTCATCAGTACATATTTTTGGGGATGCATGAGACACTATGGGGCAAGGCAAAACTTTTCCACCACACAAATCGTTACCAAGTAGCACCGCTACGTTTTTAATAGGCAAGGACGGGCGTACGCCCACGGTAACATTGCCAGTAACTAAGTCAGACATAAGAGAAATCTCATGCAGAGGGACGTTAACATAACCCATTTCGAATCCACGTACAAGAATACGATCACCAGTAAAAGTCTTATCAATGAAAGGCAACACATCTTGCAAAATAAAGCTCTGTGAGGCGCCAGTATCATGCAGAATTTTTACCGGAATTTTTAAGCGCTCACTAGGCTCACCGGGCAAAGAGACAAAGCCATCCATTATAAAAGGTGCAAAACTGTGATTGTCAGTATTGGTGTCGTCCCTACTCACAGGCAAGTTCGAAACACACAAACCCACCTCTGATCTATAAGAAGCTGGTTGACTCGCTGCCTTATTTGTACACTTTAGAGAATAACACTCAGCCAGAACATGACCACGTTTCTTACAGTAGGCGCAGGTCGGAACTGTAGCGTTAGATACCGACGAACGCCAGTCTGGAGAGCGGGCAGAAACAGGCACGGTTTCTCTAGACATCTTGGACACATTTGGATGACTAGAAACGTTTTGTGAAAATTTAGAATTAGAAGGAACACGCTTATGTGTGAACTACATACTCATCAGCAAGCACGGCTGCACGAGCAGGAGTCAGATTCTTATGCTCACTAACATGGGTAGTGACTGTTTGAGGAAGACCGTTTTTAAAGTCTTCAAGAATAATCAAATCACAAAGAGATTGGAAAGTTGTTACTTCTTGAGAACTAAGCCAGCGATCAAATAGCATTTATTTTTCTCTAACATACTCGACATATGTGAGAGCTTCAGGTTTATGATAACTACGAAACTTTTGTCGATAAGCCTTTAGCACAAGAGCATAGATGCATAAAACAGCATGTTTGACTTTTTCGTAATCTGCTGCGTCTTCGAGAGTTAATGAGGAATAAGCTTCCTGCGCTTTTCCAGTGAAAACACAATGGATCGTCATGGTCCAAATTTCTTTGGGCCATTTAAATGTCGTTGCTACGCGCTCGAAATGTGCAAAAAACGTATCAACTTCGCTCTCACTAAAAGGTGGAACGAGGCGAATGTTACGAGTTATGTCAAATTGATCTGGCTTGAATGGAACACCAGCCTCACGGGCCTTCAGCTCGAGTTCTTTAATACGTAATGCCTGCGCAAACTCAAGATCTTTCAATCTCAATTCATGTTCTCTTTTTTCTCATTCTCGTGCTGTCTGTCTATCAGCCTCCAATCTAGTTTTTTCGCGTTCCCATTCAATTTCCTTTTTTCTTAACTGTAAACGTTTCAATTCTAGTGCTGCTTTACTAGGTGAAGGTGAATGGTCAATAGGAAGACGTTTTCCCTGGTCAGGTGACGTAGATACATCAGGAGACACTTTCCCAAACACTCCAAGTTCTCACAAATCTTCAACAAGCTTATCCTGAAGATAAGAGGGCTACCACTCACCTCAAGCTTATAGTGGCCAGCAATTCTAACAAGGTCATCACGCGTAACAGTTAACAAAATATCCTGTGAAGGAGCGAGAATAAACGCGTCTAAATCAAACATTGCGAGTGACACAAAATTTAGTGACACAAAAAAAAAGTCACAGAAAATCTACAGCACAAAAAGAACAAAGGGCGATCCAAACAAGCTGATGCGCACTCACAGCGCGCAGTGCGACCACCACGGAAAAAGATTTTCACGAAGGGAAAATCTGACTTAATAAATATGGTTCAAAACCCGGCTAAACGAGCCCCCATTTATATTATACAACATAACATACAAATGAACCATAGAGACGCAGTGACAGTGCATAACAACTTAATTTAATGAAATATAATGATTTGACATAAACAGAGCAAGGTGGTAATAAAGTAACAAAAGAAAACAGACAGAAAGAAAAACCCTGACCACATATATCTACAGGGAAAGTAAAACTTGCCTGCCTCCCGACCAAAAACAAGTTTTGTTGTGAGTCTTCCGGTTCCTCTAACTGCTACACTAAACTAAACCTAAACTAACAACATGAAAACCCATCACCAAAATACCACCAGCTCTTAATATAAATTATAAACTAAAAACAACAAAAATCAATCCCATACCGGGAACGTGCTCGTGAAACAAAATCATTAAATCAGCACAAAAACCTCAAAAAGGAACATAACGAGCCGTGCAGCGAGACACCACGGAGCTACGCTACGACAGGAGCGGATGGGAACTGAGAGCGAGAGAGAGACCGGACGTCAAACAGGGCGTCTTTATAGAGGTTGCCCAACCCACAATCAGCAACCAGCGGGACGCAACGTGGCCTCTAGGGGAAACAGAAGGAACAGCAGGAGCATAAACGCAACAAAGCAGCACAAACACTGTTCACTTCGCTCTTAATAGCGTAACATATATATATTTGCATTTGAAGAGTGAATTGTTCAGTTTCTATTTGTGTTTCTAATATGTAATATTTTTGTGCTTATCTAGAGTTATATATTTATTTTGCAGGATCAGTTCATATTTGTTATTGGAGATACAGTGCAAGCTGTGTGGAATCACAGACCCGTATTGATGAGGTGATGTCACAAGATTTGACATTAATTGTTGTACAGACTGCTGTTATGGGTTGAGGTAATGGTTGAAGTGAGGACTTAAGGATGCAGAGGAATATGGGCTTTAATATAAAAGTAAAAAAATAAAATAAAAACTACCACGTGGGGGAAAACACTACAGGCTAGACTTGACTAGGCAGGAAACATGCACGACAGGAATCATCAGACAGGCAGGGTAACAACAGCATGCAACAGTGTGCAACAACGATCTGGCAGAGGACATCAGATAACAATATGGGCAGGGTCAGACAATAGACAAGACACATGGCACAGGGACATGGCACAGGGAAGCATAATGAGACAAGCCATGTGCTCACATTAAACATGAATCACACACAAGCACATGACCAGCAATAACCAATCGCTTGCCATGAGCTAACACAGAACGAGACACGAACACACAGCTATGAGGGATTCTCATAAGCCAAGTGTTCACACAGAACAAGATAACATGAACGCACACAGCCAGTGAGAAACACTAGCTGCATGTGACGCTTCACAAGACAGAAACACAACAGTAGAGCACGTGGCCGTGGAAACGCACCGCGTGCAGAACAGAACGCTACAAGACACAGACAAAGACAGGAGAATACGGGAGTGTCAGGGCTCTGTCACAAAACCAAGAAACACAGTAGACCAAGGTGACAGAACCCTGACACTATTCCCTCTAAAAAGGGAAGGCGCACAACACAAGACAAGAGAACAAAACAGACAAGAGCAGGGAGGATGGGGAGCCAAGTCAACACAAAAAAATATATATAAAAAAATAAAAAATAATCAAGTCTTTAGAAGGGACCATAGAGGGGAGGGTGGGTGAAGCCAGGGAGGCTCAGGCAGGTCAGAAGTCCTGGCAAAAAACCAAGGAGGATCAGGCAGGTCTGGATACCTGGCTGAAGGCCAGGGGGGTCAGGATGCTTGACTCGGGGCGGCAGCCTGAGTGGGAACTTGAGTGGGCTGGTAACCTGCCTTGTTTGCTGTCCAATTTATTCCCCTTGCTGTCCTGTGCCAGATCGTTCTCGCACATTGTTACATGCTGTTGTTACCCTGCCTGTCTGATGATGCCTGTTGTGTATGTTTCCTGCCTAGTCAACTCTCGCCTGTAGTGTTTTCCCCCACGGGGTAGTTTCTGTTTGTGTTTTACTTTTATATTAATAAAGCCCATATTCTTCTGCATCCTTGAGTCCTCACTTCAACCATTACCTAAACACATAACATAGCGATCTGGCCACAAGAGGACTCAGCGGACAACGGGCACCTTCCTCTTCCCGTCTCCTGCCTATTTGAGCTCTGTTAACCCTCTGGGGACCAAGCTGTTTTTGGGGCCCTTGAGATGTTCTGACATGCTCTGACATTTGTGCTTTTTTCAGTTATTTATAAACATGTTAATGGCAAAGGTGTAAATTCACTCTATATAGCACAAACAGGCCTACCATAATATGCGAGCAACATGTATGTAGATGTTTGTATTTTTAAGAGAATAATGTTTATGCGTGGTTATTTAAAAAAATAAAAATGAAAGTTGCTGAAATAAGACCACAAAACTCATACAAAATATGTGCCCACAAGACTTTTGACTAATGGATGTTTTCTCTTGGAGTTCTAGCTTCAAAATTATGTGAAAATAGTCTTGCTTTATCGTTCACAAAAAAAAAATACATTGATTTAAATGGTGTAAAACAGGTTTTGCTTGGAAAGCCAATATGCGAGGGGGAGGAGTAGTTTACACCTTAGATTACCCAGTCCCACCCACTCTGCATAATGACTCTGCATAATTAGCCATTCATTCAGGTGTGACACTGACTGAGCCACAATGCAAGGACAAAATAGCCTATATATTTAGAAGAAGACTTATATTGACCATTTAAGATTTTGCTTACATCTATCTTGTAAATATGTTTTGCTATTTTATTAAAAAGGTTACAATTACAACAATAATTACAATTTCAGCAATATTTCTGCAAAAAAAGTACTCTTTCTTTGTAAAAAAAAAAAAAAAAGATTATAGGCCTACATTTTATCATATGTATTCATTAGTTTGAATATAGCCAACATTGGAACATCTTAGTCTATGACTTTATTTTTGACAAAATAGTATTTTATATATATGAGCAGAAAAGCTTATTTGATGTGACAGTATATTCTACAGTAAAAACTGTACCCAAATCTAGTCAACAAAATGTTGTCTTTCATACTTCGCCTGACTGTAACGCAGTAACTGTAACTGTAAAAGCAGTTTATTCTTTCACACACAGACGCGCGATTCATATTTAGGCTAAACAGTCTTTACAAATATGTACCCTTCATTCATCTCACAGAAACGCTATTCATATTATAGAAACGCGATTCATCTTTTTGTTTACATAAGCCTACAACGTTATTCCATAACGTTATTCCACATTAACACTTGAGAAAGGATAACTTAGCCTACCTCACTCCTCAGCGGGATCTGCTCCTCATATCAGCACGGAAAATTTTCTCCATAAGGTAGGCTATATTATGCCTCTTTGTTTACACTGATGTGGGCGTTTCACAGACTGAAATGGTTCTCAGAATTTGCGTTTGAATAGCACGCGCTCTCCGGGGCGTGGTCAAATTACTTTTGAATGGCTCCTAATGAGCTCGACTGGAGTCGCTCTCTTTTTATACAGATTACAGAAGCTGATAATATTTGTTTTTTATATAAATGACTTCATTTAAAAGCTGCGATCTCAAGCTTTATGCCCGTGGGTCTGTTTGCCTGTTTGACTGAATTTTCGCGGAGTTATAGATAATTTTCGAACGCGTTTCAAATGGGAGTTTACTGACAGAGAGAAGGCAGAAATAGCATCATGTTAGTTTTTCTTTATTTGTCAAAAAGCAAAACACTTTATTTGTATTGTGAGTATACAGAAAAAAAATAGAAACTGAACAGGATCGATTGATGTATTACACGAAAATGAAAGATCAAAATTAACAGAGCATTTTGTGTTTATTTTTCATTGCTAAAAAAAAAAACGAGCAAAACGCGCGGGCGCGTTTTTGGTCCCCAGAGGGTTAAACAACAGATGCTTAATTTATGCTGCTGCTTTCCAAGAGACAGCCGTGAATGTTGCTGTTCCCCTAGAAGCAGCTATCTCCATGCCATTGCCCTGCCAACGTAGATGGAGAAATAGAAGGAAGGCTTCCTCTAAAACATCAAGCCTATCGGTTCCTGAATTCCCTGTCATGTCTGAAGAGGTTGCCCTTTCTCTCTATGTCACTGCCCTTGTGTGTGTCTGGGCACTCACACATCATCAGCTCCCAGCCCAGAGGCTGCCCTGGAGTCCGCTACCTGCCCAGAGACTATTCCTGAGCCACCCGTTTCCCCTGTCAATCCTGCCATGGCCCAGAGGGCAAACCTCGCCTTTTATGTCATGATTGCCCTGCGTGCCTGGGCAGCACACATCTCTCAGCTAGTCTCCTGTCCTGTCTGTACTCCTGAGACCTTCCCAGAGCCTGCTGTCTGCCTGGAGGTTGCTGCTTGCCCGGAGACTGTCCCACAGCCCACTGCTTGCCCAGAGACTGTCCCAGAACCTGTTGCTTGCCCAGAGACCATCCCAGAGCCCACTGTCTGCCCAGAAGCCTATCTTGAGCCCGCTCTTAAGCCCTGGAACTGTTTCACCATGACCCTTATTCCCTACCTGAAGGCTGGCCAGACCCATGCCCACTATACTGGCAGCCAAACTCCCATTGGGACTGTCACCTTCATTTTGTTCCCATTTTTCACCCTGATTCCTGTTCTCCTCGAGTCTGATCTGCCTATTCAGATGGTCCCACTCGAGTTTCCTGTTTTGACAGACACACTCAAGTTCCCTGTTCAGCTATGAGGGATACTCATAAGCCAAGTGTTCACACAGAACAAGATAACATGAACGCACACAGCCAGTAAGAAACACTGGCTGCGTGCGTCACTTCACAAGACAGAAACACAACATGGCAAACACGGACCACGTGCAGAACAGAACACAACAAGACACAGACAAAGACAGGAGAAAACGGGAGTGTCAGGGCTCTGTCACAAAACCAAGAAACACACTAGACTAAAGGTGACAGAAACCTGACAGACAGCACACACTCATCAAGCTAAAACACTGCTATCAAATCACTAACTATCGTAAAAGTGTTTAAATGCTTTGAATGTTTTCCATTTGCAAGTAATAAATTCCCACCTGTACATTTACAGATCCAGGTAACAAACCAAAGGAAAAGGGCAGCAGCATTGCTGTGTCAACCGTGGTAAATAAAGGAACATTCTTCATGAAAGATGTGTACAGTAAGCTGAAACTTACAAGGCAAAATGAGAACAATTGAAGATTATCTTTCTCAATTTGCAAGGGTCTTGGGTTATTTATCTATATTTCTGTAATAGATAAAGTTATGTTTAATTCCCTATAAAGTAGGAATACAAATTTTCTTTTTTTAAAGCCCAGTGTCAGTGAAGATGTGGTCAAAGGAATCCTGGTGTTTGAGGAAAATGTGAAGGAACCTTTCCCAGCATTCTACTATGATGTGGCCCTGATGACTAAGGTAATTCATCACTTTGGGGTGACGCAGTAGCAGTCAAAAGTTTACACACACCTTGCAGAATAAACTGCTTCATTAGGGCAGTACTGCACATGCACATTTTTGTGATCCCTATTATTGCTAAAATTATTAACATATAATGTATTATAAATTATTAAATCAAATGTAATTTGTGATGCATGTTGTGAAAGGAAACAAATGAAAAGAGACATTGTAAAAAAAAGTTGGTAACACTTTAGAATACTGTTCCTTCATTAATGAATAACTACACAGGACCAAATGAGTAATGCATTAGTAACACTCTAGTAACTACTATTAACTAACAAGAAACTCTGATTAACGAATTAGTAAGTAATCGCGCTCAGATGAATGTAGTAGTTCATTATTAGCTAATCAATAACTACAATTTTTTTCATACCTCCCAGAGAACTACTATCTATAGGTTCATAATTAACATGAATAATGCATAATTTATAATAAAAGGTAATGGTAACCCACTAGTAATGACTCAAGTATTACTACATCATTTTAAAGGAACTACTAATTATTTGGATCAGTATTCTAAAGTGAAAAACATGATAACAACCTAATATTGACTGAAGTCATTGTAAACTTTTGAGATTTTTGTAAGATTTTGAATATCAATTCCTTCCAATGGATTTGGTAATGTAAAAGCCCTGAAAAGGGGGATAGTTGAATGAAAGATGAAAAATGCACATACACAAACTTTCCTCAGATCATGTGTGTAATGACTGAATATAAAAACATATGCAAAGTCAGTACAGTTTACATACAAAATAATATTCCATACGTTATACATACAATTCTAACCATTATCTCTAGTCAGTAATTATACCTGCAGAAGTATTTCCCACCTTTAACTACAGAGTAAATACGACAATACACAAGAGATACAAAACACAATTATGCTGATAACATACATACATAACACTTTACACCTCTAATAATACTCAGTATATTTTAGAACCGTATAACTTACAGACCAAAACTACGACACGTGCAACGTCACTGCATAGCTACTAAGGGCCGTTCTTTCATCCACGCGGTTAACATTGCTAAAGACTCATTTTGCTAGTTTTTCTCGTCGTCATGTAATTGACGTCCTAACTTCACAATGTTCGACTAACTGTGCTAAAAACACTCTCCTCAACACATGTACACATACCCTGGTAACTAATAACACATATTGTAAAAGATTCGTACCTGAAAAGGGGGATAGTTGAATGAAAGATGAAAGATGCACATACACAAACTTTCCTCATATCATGTGTGTAATGACTGAAGGGAGGAAGCGAGGTGCACCGTAACATAGCTCACACGTTCCCCCTGCTGGAGCCCTCTAGTACTACAACACTCTTGTTCCCACTTACTGCTGTTGTTAGATCACATTTTGCACATGAAAAATAAGAAATAAGAAAAATACTGTACTGTAACTGAAAAATAAGAAATAAGAGAAATACTGTACTGTAACTGCTGCAACTAACAGTAACAACTTTAACCATAATATATAATATCCCATTAAACCATGAGAATGGCAAAATTACCTTACTATGAACCCATTAATTTTTACTCTACTGCTTATTCAAATGCTTACTATGACTTACTGGTAAAACACATTATTTCCATCTGTCACAGTAACACTTTAGTCATTACTAGTGTGTTCCCATGATCTTCACTTTAGAATACTGATCCAAATAATTAGTAGTTCCTTTAGAAAGATGTAGTAACACTTTATTCATTACTATCCAAAACCTTACAAAAGCCTTACAAAAGTGGTAGTTCACTATTAGCTAATCAGTAACTACTATTTTTCATACCTCACTGAAGACTATAAGAACTACTATATACAGGTTAATAAATATTTATAATGCACAATGTTTAATATAATGTAATGGTAGCCCATTAGTAATGAATCAAGTGTTACTACATCCTTCTAAAGGAATTACTAATAATTTGGATCAGTATTCTAAAGTGAAAAACATGATAACAACCTAATATTGACTGAAGTCATTGTAAGCTTTTAAGGCTTTTGTAAGGTTTTGGATAGTAATGAATAAAGTGTTACTACATATTTATAAAGGAACTACTAATTATTTGGATCAGTATTCTAAAGTGAAGATCATGGGAACACACTAGTAATGACTAAAGTGTTACCAAATCCATTGGAAGGAATTGATATTCAAAATCTTACAAAAATCTCAAAAGTTTACAATGACTTCAGTCAATATTAGGTTGTTATCATGTTTTTCACTTTAGAATACTGATCCAAATAATTAGTAGTTCCTTTAAAATGATGTAGTAATACTTGAGTCATTACTAGTGGGTTACCATTACCTTTTATTATAAATTATGCATTATTCATGTTAATTATGAACCTATAGATAGTAGTTCTCTGGGAGGTATGAAAAAAATAGTAGTTATTGATTAGCTAATAATGAACTACTACATTCATCTGAGCGCGATTACTTACTAATTCGTTAATCAGAGTTTCTTGTTAGTTAATAGTAGTTACTTGAGTGTTACTAATGCATTACTCATTTGTTCCTGTGTAGTTATTCATTAATGAAGGAACAGTATTCTAAAGTGTTACCAAAAAGTTTAATTAGTAAATGTTGTTTAGAACAGCTTTGGATTTGAGTGAGACCGAGACAACAGAACTGAGAGTGTGTTAATTAATTCCTGTCCTGTCTTTAATAAACTGCAGACGTGGTCCCCCAAAGAGCCTGGTGTTGGTGGTTTATTTGTGGTGCTGGGTGAAATCCACTACATAAGTACATTTTAGAGCACTTTTTTTCACAAGGGTAGGATTATAGAGATCTACAGTTAATAACGGAGAAATTTGAATGCTTCTCATTAGATCTCGCAGAGAAGTTATTACTTTCTGTGGCGAATTCAAATGATTTCTTTACTGGATCTCTTAGCACTGTGTAGTAACAGTGTCACTTGATCAAGATCTGCTCGCGCTGCACTGATATTGGTCAAAACTGATAAAGCACAAATGAGTAGCGCAGTTTCGTTCCGCTTTCATTACGTTTGCCATTTGATGTAATGTGGACCGAACCGAAAGCCTCGTAGCGAATGGTTTAATACGAATACGTGTATCGTTACACCCCAAATGTGTGTGTGTATATATATATAGAGAGTGAGAGAGCTGACTCACCTATGTTCCTCGACAGTTTTCAGCATCCCTCCACCACCCCGTCTCCTCACTCGCCTGGTTACTATCCTAACCAGAGATAAGGGGGGAGTATTCTGGGCCAAAATACAGAACTCGGAGCCTGATTAAAGTGTGAACTACACATTTTAATTGCCGCATATGACAGCAGATATTTATAAAACCACCTTCTATCTTGTTCTGTTGGACCAGGGAAATCCCAAGACAAACACAGTTCCAGGACTTTACACCAGAAATACACTATATGAGCTGCATATTTTAATGCATTCACAGTTTCTTCTTCTCTAGGCTGTACTCATTTAACAGGGGAGGCCCAGTCTACATTGTTTTGTTGTAGAAGTTGATCAGTTGCCTCTCCTGTTCTACAGCACATGATCTCAAGTCCATACACATTAAAAGAGGTTTCCGTGTCTCATGCAGTCAGAGAATTTCCTTTCTGTACAAGGAAATTGTTGGATTTCCATTTGTTGGATCCAGGTGGGTCTTCCAATCTGGTGAATAAAATTACATTTATTCCTAAATAATGTAAAATCAAAAGAGCTCCACATTAACAAATTAAAACAGAATGTCAACAAACAGGCACATCACCCTCTTTTGTAAGAGAAGGAGAAACAATTTAACTGCCATGAATCATGAATGAAAACTGTTGTGTTAATTTCTTCATCCATTGGTCTACAATTTAGGAAAGGGGGGGGAAACAATAAAAAATGCTGTTTTTAGTGTCTACTTTTATAAATCATTTTCTGTTTCTCACAAAACAAATATATGACTTGTATACACTTGATTTGTTAAGGCTATGCATGGAGAAATAATAGACTTGTGTTAATCATGACCTATGCTTCAATCAAAAGCTGAAAATGTAACTTAATTTACTTACATATTGGGATCACATCAGAGAGCCCCAATCATCTTCGAGTGTTAATAGAACAAGCCAATTCACATTGATTTGCAGCTAGTGCTCCGCCCCATAGCGTGGGTATGAATAGGATGCACATGCAAGCACCAGTTGTTTTTTTGCTGAGGAGCTAAGCAGAAACACCACATCAGCGGTGGTCCAGCAACGGTGGCGACGGGATGTACGTCTCTGTTCCTCCTTCAGGGAACGAGAGTACATACATAACCGATATGTTCCCTTTCAGTCGGTCACGTTCTACATACGTCGACATGCCAACATATTGGGATCCCAAGTATAACGCCACCTATTGCTGCCACCTTTCAGCACCCAGTGTAAGCCTCATGAGGGGCTGAAGATGGGACATCCGCAGAGGAAGTCTTTGCTGCTGTTCCGCATGAACCATAGAGTCAGACTATTGGATAACACTGGGATAGCGTGCCCTTTTCAGGGGAGAGGAACGCTGCAGAAGCCACATCCTGCCCGTAGGGAGGTATCGTGGGAGTTACACATAAGGACTGGCCGGTCAGGGCTGTACAACATATGGAATGTCACTGAGGTGGCTCCGGCCTATGTAGGGGGAAGGCAATAACGTTCAGAGACACAGGCTCGCTGCAGGGAGCCGTACCGTGGGAGAATACACATATGGGATCACCGTAGGGATCACAACATATGGGACCCAGCTTAGATGAGGAACGCACCTGGAGTAGAAATGGTGCATGCATCCAGTCCATAGGAGGGTAATGGCATAACTTTTTTTTTTACCTAGTGGAGTGGGCTCGCAACCTGAGGGGGCATGGTGCGTCTTGGGTTTGGCATCCACTATCCAGTGGGCCAACCTCTGCTTGGAGACAGCCTTTCCCTTCTGCTGGCCTCCGTAACAGATGAAGAGCTGGTCTGGGGTCCTGAGGCTTTTTGTTCTAAGTATAGGCGCATAGCACGAACGGGACAGAGAAAAGGCAGGTCTGGGTCTGCCTCCTCCATGGGCAGCACTTGCAAGTTTTACAACCTGGTCCCGAAAGGGAGTGGTAGAAACCTTGGGCACATATCTGGGCCCTATCAGGAGTGAGGAGCCCACAGGGATTGGTTACCGGGCAGGGAAGCCCTCACTATAATCCTCAGATCATCCTTGCTAGTTGTCAAAGTAGCTCTCTTCTGGTTTTGGCCAGAAGAGACACTAGATCGAGGTATAGGTAAGGGGACTCCACCTCGTTGAAGGTATCCACAAAAGCTGCTTCAGCGTGCTGCATGCCCTGACATGTGATGCAGCGACTGTGACCGTCAGCTGGTGCCAGGTAACGACCGCATCCAGAAACGCACAGGTGGAATGACATCTTGAAAAAGAAACAGTCACACCCGCATTCACTCTTTCAGGAATTAGCTCTCTGTGCTGAAGCACACAGGGGAAATGGCCACAGCGACACTGGCAGTTATTAAAGATGCCCTTAAACCAACCGATGCTGTGAAAACAGCAGTTGAGAGCTGTGAGCTGTGACGAGCGTCCTCAAAGGAATCAGCGTCGCCCTGGTAACAAACACAAAACACCTGCACGTCCTCACAGCGGGCTGATCGGTCACAGCTGCACCTCATCAGCCCACAGCCACAAAAGCAGCACGCGCTGAGCAGACAGGCAGACTATGGTCTCGAGCTGAATGAATTGCTGGACTAACCTTTCTCTCTGTTCCCTTCAGAAAGCAGCGAGTGACCGACAGCCCACCTCTTTTGGAGCACGTTTGGACACCCACTTTCGGTTTGGATTGAACACTGCAGAGCACTTGGAGCACCAGCCATCACTCACCGGATCACCGTCTTCCTTCACCTTTATTTTTTGCACTGTAAATAAAATCCACCCTCCGGGGCCTTTTCACTAAGCCTGCCTTGTCGAGTGATTCTTCACCCCGTGACAGTGGTGGAGAATGCGGGCAAGTGCGTGAAGAATCACCGGCAAGTTCACCACCCCAACCCCTAATTTTTTCTTTTTTTTCCTGTGTGCACTACAGGACACGGAAAGCGGCGCGCTCGGTCCCCACAATGGAGGAGGTTCTACAACGCCTCGCGGAGGTGAGCATCCGCCAGCAACAAATTGTAGAACATCTCGCCACTCGCCAGGGCAGGACGGAGGAAGAACTGACCGCCATCCATGCCGTCGCCGCCCAGCGCGTTCCGCTACCTGATCCCCGTGCCCAAGCAACCCGCCTGCTGCCGAAGATGACGGCTGATGATGACGTGGAGGCTTTCCTGCAAGTCTTTGAATCCACAGCCCTCACTGAGGCATGGCCCGAGGACGATTGGGCACGCGCGCTGGCACCTCTCCTCACCGGAGAAGCCCAACGGGCTTATTTTTCACTTCCCTGTGCGATCGCCGAAGATTATGACGAAGTCAAGCGTGAAATCCTGGCGAGGCTCTGCCTCTCATCCATCTGCGCCGCCCAACAGTTTCACGAATGGGAGTTCAAGTCCCGCGTGCCAGCCCGTGCTCAAGCCGCCGAACTCAGCCGCATCGCTCGTCATTGGCTGTTGGAAGATAATCCCACTGCAGCTCAGGTAGCGGAACGGGTGGTGGTCGATCGCCTCCTCCGTGCTCTTCCCCGTCCAATTCGGCAAGCTGTCGGCATGAGAAACCCTACCAACACTCTGGAACTCGTGGAGGCTATCGAGCTGGCGGATGCCATCCATCACCGTGAGGCTGGGGATCGAGCGTTGCCGTTTCCCCGGAGGGTGGTCCAGGAGCGGCGCCCGCTCGAAGGCACCTCGCGACCAGTCAGCAGGCCGACGGTTTCCCCGCCGCGAGACGAGCCCATGCCCAGCGCTGAACCCGTAACACCACCGCGTGCGTGGTTGGCAGGCTGCATCGTCCACCAGCGTGTACCATCGGGAGCCCCTGAAGCGGACGTGGTCGTGGAGGGGAAACGTTTCCGGGCCCTGCTGGACTCAGGCAGTGCGGTCACCCTCATCCAGTCGCGGTTGTGTGCCCCCCGAAGCGGTGAAAAGAGTTTTCTGCCGATTACCTGCGTTCACGGAGACACGCGCCAAGTACCGGCCCGTAGAGTTACCATATCGTCACCTCAAGGCACCTGGCCGGTGGAGGCGGGTTTGGTGAAGGACCTGCCGGTGGCCGTACTGCTTGGGAGAGACTGGCCGGGCTTCGACAGACTGCTCACTGCCGCTACTCAGCCTGCCAGCCCAGAGGGGAACCGTCGAAGACGGAGGCGGCCGCGTGGACCCCGCCGTAGACCAGCCCTACTTGCCTCCGACAGCGGGAGAGATGATGAGTCCCCTTCTCAGTCTTCTAATCCTTTCTTTGATGTTTACCAACAGGCTGCAGGAGGGGGCTCATTTGCCAAGGAACAGCGGGAGGACGATCGTCTAAAGCACTGCTGGTCTCAAGTGCGGATCATCGATGGAAATGACGTCCTCCCACGGCCCCATCCTCTCCCGCATTTTGTCGTCGAGAATGGCCTGCTATACTGTGTCGCACAGCGGAGGGGGGAGGAGAAAAAACTACTGGTGGTACCTCGAGCCAAGACCGAAACTATCCTGGAGCTGGCCCATTCTCATCCCATGGCAGGTCACCTCGGGGCAGCCAACACCACCCAGCGAATCCGTGACCGTTTCCTCTGGCCGGGCCTGGAGGCCGAAGTGAAGCGGTTTTGCCAAGCCTGCCCGACCTGCCAGGTCACGTCGCCCAGGACTCCTCCCCCCAGCCCGCTCATCCCGCTGCCCATCATCGAGGTGCCCTTCGAGCGGATCGGGATGGACATAGTGGGGCCGTTGCCAAAGTCTGCCCGGGGACACGAACACATCCTGGTGATCGTCGACTACGCCACCCGGTACCCAGAAGCAGTTCCCCTACGCAAAGCCACCGCGAAGTCCATCGCCCAGGAGCTGTTTCTGTTGGCCAGCCGAGTCGGTATCCCTGCGGAGATACTGACTGACCAGGGAACACCGTTCATGTCCCGGCTAATGGCCGATCTCTGCAGGCTGCTGCGGGTGAAGCAGTTGAGGACCACGGTTTATCACCCTCAGACGGACGGGCTCGTGGAGAGGTTCAACCAGACCCTTAAGCAGATGCTGAGACGCGTGGCGGCGGAGGATAAGCGGGATTGGGACCTCATGATTCCCTACGTGCTCTTCGGGATCCGCGAAGTACCTCAGGCCTCAACTGGCTTCACCCCCTTTGAGCTCCTGTTCGGCCGCCAACCACGTGGGCTCCTCGACATCGCCAGAGAAGCTTGGGAGCAGCAGCCTGCCCCTCATCGCACCGTCATCGAGCATGTACGACAAATGAGAGAGAGAATCGATCGAGTGATGCCATTAGTCCGGGAACACCTCAGCAAAGCCCAACAAGCGCAGCAACGCCATTACGACCGGGCAGCCCAACCGCGGGAGTTCCAGCCGGGAGACCGCGTCATGGTCCTGGTCCCCAGCTCTGCCTGTAAGTTCCTGGCTTCCTGGAAGGGTCCATACACGGTGTTGGAAAGGATTGGGCCAGTCACATACCGCCTAAGGCAACCTGGTCGACGCCAGACAGAGCAACTCTACCATATTAACCTCCTAAAGAAGTGGGTGGGGACCCGGGACCAAGTGGCGGCCCTAAGTCTCACCGATCCCGTGGTTGTAGACGTCAACCCCCATCTATCGGCTGCCCAGAAGGCGGAGCTGCAGCACCTGGTCAGTCAGTTCCAGGATGTGTTCTCAACCCAGCCCGGGCAGACCAACGTGAGTCGTCGTCCGGCAACGGCCCTACCGTGTCCCGGAAGCTCGTCGGCAGGCTATTGAGGAGGAAATCCAAAAAATGCTAAAGTTGGGGGTAATAGAACCATCCCGGAGCCCGTGGTCCAGCCCCATTGTAATGGTTCCAAAGCCGGATGGCACCCTCCGCTTCTGCAACGACTTCCGCCGCCTGAACGAAGTCTCCGAATTCGACGGGTACCCCATGCCTCGGGTCGACGAGCTGCTGGACCGTTTGGGAAGGGCCCGGTATATCAGCACCTTGGACCTCACCAAAGGCTATTGGCAGGTACCACTCTCCGAAACTGCTAAACCTAAAACTGCTTTCTCGACCCCCAGTGGCCACTGGCAATACCGGACCCTTCCCTTCGGCCTGCACGGGGCCCCCGCGACCTTCCAACGAATGATGGACATCATCCTGCGGCCCCATCAAGCCTACGCAGCCGCCTACATCGATGACGTCGTGATCCACTCCGAGGCATGGGGAGAACATCTGGAGCGTCTGCGGAGGGTGCTTTCGGAGCTCCGGCGGGCTGGACTCACCGCCAACCCCCGAAAATGTCATCTAGCTCTCTCCGAAGCCAAGTACCTGGGGTTCCGTGTCGGACGAGGCCTTATACAACCCCAGGAGAAGAAGGTAGAGGCCATCCACTCCGCCCCGAGACCCCAGACAAAGACCCAGGTACGAGCTTTCTTGGGGTTGGCAGGGTATTACCGGTGTTTTATCCCCAACTTCTCCTCTTTAGCCGCCCCTCTGACAGACCTGACCAGGAAGGGGCAGCCGGAGAAAGTATGCTGGACCCCAGCCGTTGAAGAGGCCTTCGCCCGGGTCAAAGCGGCACTGACGTCGTCACCGGTACTCCGCGCTCCAGACTTTGGCTGCCCCTTCCTGCTGCAGACGGATGCCTCCGACACGGGACTGGGAGCCGTCCTGTCCCAAGTCCAGGAAGGTGAGGAGCATCCGATCATTTACATCAGCAGGAAGCTGTCCCCGGCCGAGAGGAAGTACGCCGCCGTCGAGAGGGAGGCCCTGGCCATCAAGTGGGCAGTCCTGGAGCTCCGGTACTACCTCCTAGGCCGCAAGTTCACCCTGGTCACAGACCATGCGCCTCTTCAATGGATGGCCCGCGCCAAGGACACCAACGCCAGGGTGACTCGCTGGTTCCTAGCGCTCCAGGACTTCCATTTCGAGGTACGACATCGGGCCGGGGCCGCCAACGCGAACGCTGATGGTCTCTCACGGATATGGACAGCTTATGCAGGTCTGTCAGGGGTCATTCCCCACCCGCCCCTAGTTTCACCCCTACTATCTCCATATGTTCACAGGACCAGAACGACGCTTAGGGGGGGGGAATGTGACGAGCGTCCTCAAAGGAATCAGCGTCGCCCTGGTAACAAACACAAAACACCTGCACGTCCTCACAGCGGGCTGATCGGTCACAGCTGCACCTCATCAGCCCACAGCCACAAAAGCAGCACGCGCTGAGCAGACAGGCAGACTATGGTCTCGAGCTGAATGAATTGCTGGACTAACCTTTCTCTCTGTTCCCTTCAGAAAGCAGCGAGTGACCGACAGCCCACCTCTTTTGGAGCACGTTTGGACACCCACTTTCGGTTTGGATTGAACACTGCAGAGCACTTGGAGCACCAGCCATCACTCACCGGATCACCGTCTTCCTTCACCTTTATTTTTTGCACTGTAAATAAAATCCACCCTCCGGGGCCTTTTCACTAAGCCTGCCTTGTCGAGTGATTCTTCACCCCGTGACAGAGCTCACAACCACCGCAGCATACGCCGTAACACCAACACTGCAGTAAAGACTTCTTCCTCAAGAACACTCGACACACTGGTTGACTGTATTTATACCACTCTTAGAGACAACATACAGAATGATCTGTTCGACTCCGAGGTGAAAGACAACTGGTGCTTGCATCTGCTTCCTATTTATACCCGCGCTTCGGGGTGGAGCGCGAGATGCAAATCTTGCCTGCCAATATGCATTGGCTCATTCTGTTTACACCCGAAGATGATTGGGGCTCTCTGACGCGATCCCAATACATCAGCACGTAGACGTATGTTGAACATGACCAACTAAAAGGGAAAGCAGCGTTTCCATCCCATGTGTTCAAGAGAACAAAATTGTCACTTCCTGGGATACTGGCACAAAATATTAGTACAAAAAATTTAAGTTTCTTCAATCAGCTCTTTTTCCCTCTATCATAAATGAGTTGCATCTCAGAGTGTAAGATGAAACCCAATAAATGCTGTCATATTCTCTTATGAACGCAACCATGTGAGATGCTTCTGGAGGGAATTAAACCAAATCATTCTGGTGACAGACTTGTGACAGACAGACTGGTGACTCAGACGTCGCAGAGGTCCACCAAACCAACATTTGTGATGCTGCAATGCCATTGGTCTGCTGGTTAGTGCAGTTATCCAATCACAGTCTCTGCTGAACCAAAGTCACCAGGGGCCAGCTGTTCAAAAGTAATCTGACCAGATCGGATTGGATCAAATCTTAAAAATGGGTTGTTCTTTTCTAAAAGAGAATGCAAAACCATCCAACCATATTTCCCAATGTGGAGATACAGATTTGGTAATCTGAAAAAGTGTGTATCTGGATCATGGTGATCCAATCGAATTTTGCTTTGAAAAACCGGCCCAAAAATAAGATGGATGACCTGATCCTGGAAAGCAGAACATGGGATTTCCAAATCCAGATCATTCTGATCCAGATGAAACTTTTTGAACAACTGGCCCGAGTTTATTGTTGCACATCGAGGGATTTATTCGGTAAATGTCTTTCCATTGCAGTTTTAGTCACATATCTTCTTATCAGATAAAACAATTGTTCACCTAAACTGAGCGCATGTTATTTATGTGCATTTTAAAATTAAAATGTATACACATTTCCATCCAGCGTTCTTTTATGCAATATCCCAAAATTTGCATATAATTATGTGGATGGAAACAAATGCCACTACACACAGTTAACATGTTTAATGTATCTGTCCACAAATATGTAGAAGCAAATAACACTTCAGTTCATAGAATTTCCCACTACTGACTTCAGCTCACTACGACAACTTTTGGCGACATTTCCTTCGATGAGACAGCAGAGCGCTGGATGTGACGAAACTCCTTCCACACGGCGGGCAGCGGTGCGGCTTCTCTCCGGTATGAACTCGCTCGTGTATTTTCAGGTTCCCTGACTGACTGAAGCTCTTGGCACAATGTGAGCACTTGTAGGGTTTCTCTCCCGTATGGACCTTTCGATGCTCTTTCAGATATTTGGCTCTAGAGAAGCTATTCCCGCACACCGAGCACATGTGAGCTTTCTCGCCGGTGTGTATTTTCTGGTGCTCTTTCAGGTAGCCCAGCTGCGAGAACATCTTTCCACAGAAAGAGCACAAGAAAACCTTCTGGTGAATTTTCTGGTGTATCTTCAGGTGCTTGGCTGAAATGAAACTCTTCCCGCACTGGCCACAGCCGAACGGTCTCTCTCCCGAGTGCGAGTGCTGGTGATTTTTGAGGATGGTGGCCTGCGTGAAGCTCTTCCCACACACGTGGCACGTGAACGGCCTCTCTCCGGAGTGAACGCGCATGTGGTTCTTGAAGTGTCCTTTGCGTATGAAGCTCTTGGCACACAGCAGGCAGGTGAAAGGCTTCTCTCCGGTGTGGATTCGGATGTGATTCTCCAGGCTCTCTTTGCGTGTGAAGCTCTTACCGCAGTGAGGGCAGCTGAACGGCTTCTCCCCGCTGTGTGTTTGCAGGTGCCTCTTCAGATCTGCGTTTTTGAAGAAGCTCCTGCCGCACTGTGGGCATCTGAAATCACGCTCTCCGCTGTGGATTTTGATGTGGCTTTTAAGGTTCACTTTGAGTGTGAAACACTTCCCACACTGAGGGCAGATGAATGGTGGTTTATTGGCTCCTGTTCTTTTCTGGAAGAAATCACTTTCGGTCTGTGAGCGACTCAATGATTTTTCTCCTGTTATGATCTTCTGAGGTCTCTGATACTGATGATCCTCCTCCACTTCATTCAGTTCTTCACACTCCACCTTCACTTCCGTCAGGTCTAAAATCAGTTCAGACAAATAAAAAACACAAGTGACTCACAGTTTCATGGCAGAAAGCAAGAGGTTAAACATCAGGGCTCCAGATGAACACATGAACTGATCCAGTGAAAATTACAATAGTCATATTATTATTGAACTGCACCAATACAATCAGTTCAGTCACTAATAATATTTACTAGGGATGCTCCGCCGATCGATTATCGGCAGATCGGTATATGCCTATAATAAAATTCTATGACTCGATCGATTGTCACTAAATTTTGCCGATCTCACAAACTGATCAGAATTTTTAATGACGTAAAACTATAAAAAGTCGCTGCTAACGCACATGTAAACTGTATACAGATAAGGCTTTTGCGCCATGTTATGATTTGTAGCTTCACAAAGCATTAGAAGTAACTCCATAGTAAATCACACATCTTTATTTAGAGCAGGTTGTCTCTGTTCAAACGAGCCACACACAACATGATGATGAGATCTTGAAAAAATCCTCATAGATTGACATTGACATGCTGATTAGCTAAAGCTATAGGACTTCCGGGATCACGTCACGGTGATGTTGTTTTCCAATATCATTTAAAAGTTCAACCAATGTAAACTTGATCATGGGCACTGTTTTACAGCTGGAGTGCCAGTTTTTCTCAGCAGTGCTGAAACATAAGAGCCTCCAAACATGATCAAAGTTTAAAAAGGTCTTCAATCAAATGAGTCCATGCACTTAACGATACCTTTTTTTTCCCTTTTTTTTTGTGTTATAAGTAGGGCTGTGAATCTTTGAATAGACAGAGAATCGATTCGATTCATGGTTCATAGGTTTAGAGCTGCAACAACGAATCGATTAAAATCGATTATTAAAAGAATAGATTACGAATTTCATCATCGATTCATTGTGTCGCGTGACTATTGCGCCACTCAATAAGCCGCAGAGATTTTTGAGTATAGATGAAAAGAAGTTGAGTTGAGCGCGGAGCGGAGCAGAGCTACGAGGCACCAGACTGGACAAAAGCGAAGCGAACTCCGCGAGCGAGCGACACTGCGCGAGAGACCGAGTGTGTCCGAGAGTCCGCGCTCGACAGTGCGCGAGAGAGACCGAGTGTGTCTGAGCATTAGTAAATTGGTACATAGTAATATATAATTACTATATAAGAGGCATGGAAGTTCGATAAATGGTCAACAATATAAATAAAACCAACAATTAAATTCTTACCACTAAATTAGCAGACTGTGATATGAATCAGATAGACAGAAGATGAAAACACTTTCTTGTCTGTCCCAAGTACCACTACAAGGGGTTTTTCATTCTTTACTCTAAATGACTCAAGAGAAACTTCACTATATGCTCGGAAATGATGAGCTGCAAAATACCTTACACACCATACCAGGTGGTCAATCCATTATATTTGTTTTTATTGTTTTTATTTTATTATTATTATTATTTTATAGTTTGTGAGAGTGCGTGCGTCTGTGAGTGAGAGTTTGTGAGAGTGTGTGTCTGTGAGTGAGAGTTTGTGAGAGTGCGTGCGTCTGTGAGTGAGAGTTTGTGAGGGTGTGTATCTGTGAGTGAGAGTTTGTGAGGGTGTGTATCTGTGAGTGAGAGTTTGTGAGAGTGCGTGCGTCTGTGAGTGAGAGTTTGTGAGAGTGCGTGCGTCTGTGAGTGAGAGTTTGTGAGAGTGCGTGCGTCTGTGAGTGAGAGTTTGTGAGTGTGTGTATCTGTGAGTGAGAGTTTGTGAGAGTGCGTGCGTCTGTGAGTGAGAGTTTGTGAGAGTGCGTGCGTCTGTGAGTGAGAGTTTGTGAGTGTGTGTATCTGTGAGTGAGAGTTTGTGAGTGTGTGTGCGTCTGTGAGTGAGAGTTTGTGTATCTGTGAGTGAGAGTTTGTGAGAGTGCGTGCGTCTGTGAGTGAGAGTTTGTGAGTGTGTGTGCGTCTGTGAGTGTAGTGTAGAGCAGTGATTCTCAACCGGAGGGCCGCGGCCCTCTGGTGGGCCTCGGAGCACCATCTGGTGGGCCGTGTAGGCAGTGGTAGACTACCCCCAAATTATTATTATCAATTTTTTTTAATTGACAAATCTTGTTATTTTCTAATTATCTTGTTCTTATGAATTTATATGATCAAAAACACTCAAGTCAAGTCAAGATGCATTTATCTAAAAGCTAATTTAGGTTTAAATATCGCAACACCAATCACGTCAGATTGAACGTTTGTTCGATCAGATGCAGTAACATTACGTTACTGTACGGATCGTTTTATGAAAAGAAAAGCAGATGTGGGAGACAGACCTGTGCAAGGAAAAGCTTCGAAGTGTGTGGTGAGAAAATACGACGCTGAATACATTAAATTTGGTTTTATAAGGGCAGGTACTGAGGGGGTCACACACGGACGAGAAGCGCAGCACCGCGTCTACAACTCGAGGTATCGAACACTGGACGCGCACTTTCTCAGTTTATGGCCAGCAATATTGTTATGTTTAAGGACATTATGAAATTAAGATAATGTCTGTGCTATGTTATGATTGCAATTAAATTTACATTTACAATTAAATACAATCGTTGCTGAGTCTGCAGTCTGAACACTTTAACTCAGGACGTACATTAACTGAATTAATTGAGAATCTCACCTGAAAATCCGATCATTTTCATCCACGCAGCTAATAAGCTGTTAATGAATATAAAACTACATGTATCTTGCAGCACAGGGTGAAGTCAGTATATAGGCTACATTAACAACGATTTGAGACAAATACAATGTAGTCAAATTTAATCTAAAACTATGTAAATGGCGCTCTGTGGCACGAAAGGATTTTGAACAGCGTCTTGAGCTATAGCTGGCGCTGCGGACAGACGCCGCCGGTGTGACACTCATAGAAAAATAATGTGTTCGAATTTTAAAGACGTGCCGCTGCGCTTCTCGTCCGGTGTGCGACCCCCTTAAGCCGAAGGTGCATGTGGAGAAATGTTGTTGAATGTGGATTCAGGTGTTGAATGTGGAGAAATGTTGTCAAATGAGGTGCTAAAACCATCATGGCTGCAGAGAGATTTGAACAAGTCAAGTCAAGTCAAGTCAAGTATATTTGTATAGCGCTTTTCACAATACAGATTGTATCAAAGCAGCTTCACAGTATTAAATTAAAATAATACAACAAGGTTTGTTTCTAGTGGAATTTATTGATTGATCAAATTAAATTAAATATCCCCAAAATATCCCCAACTGAGCAAGCCAAAGGCAACAGTGGCAAGGAACCGAAAAACTCCATCAAGTGACCTAATGGAGAAAAAAAACATTGGGAGAACCCAGGCTCAGTCGGGGGCCAGTTCTCCTCTGGCATTTATGAGCTAGAGGCCGGATTGTAGTTTGAACTGTAAGATTAAAAATATTATATGAATGCCTGGCTGAAGAGATGCGACTTTAATCTAGTTTTAAACTGGGAGAGCGAGTCTGAGCAACGAACAGTATCAGGAAGACTATTCCAGAACAAAACTGGGCTGTGCTGGGAAGCCAACATAATATTGTTTTAAACAGTCATGTTCATATCGCTAAGTGTATTTGATCAATTACATTTACAGTAGGCTATGTAAATTGGGGTGAATTAACTTTTTTTTATTAACATTTCGTATCTATAACACGAATGTTATTTCTCGTGCCATTTATACGTAAAAAATAGTTTTTGCGTGCATATGATACGCACTGTATGGCGTGTAATACGCACGCACTCCCCACCCCTAATCCTAACCAAGGGTTTTCAGTGCGTAGCATATGCACGCAAAAAACATTTTTGGCGTATAAATGGCACAAGAAATAACATTCGTGGTATAGAGATCGTGTTGCAGCGAATAGAGAGAATCCCCTCTTATGTGTCTAGCCTGTTGTTACAGGTATGTTAGCCTGTTATTGTTACAGGAATGGTTACTGAGAAAACCTTCAAAGCCTTTTTGATACAAGGACAGTTTTCATCTATATAGCTGACTTGATCTAGTCTGCATAACAGATTAACAGCAGAGTATAGGGACGTCCCGCGTGACGTCACGCCATTTGGAGCAGCCATCTTGACGGAATAGAAAATGCTAAACCGCTGGTGATAATACAGCTCGTCGCGAAATATTCATCTATTTACCAACCTTTGCGGTGATGATTGAAAAATCCTTCCCCGCTGGCGTCCAAATCAAAGAGTTGCTGACCCATCCGGACTCGTGATACCGATAGCCTGCTAAGCTTTTGTATGCTTTTAATGAAGCTCCGGTGTAGCGTGATGGGAAGTGAATAAGGTAGCTGTAAATGTCACCGAACTCAATGTCAGGAAGTTTTTCTACACATTTAATGCCTGTAAAAAGAACTCGTGGTGCTTCATATGGATCTATGATTCCTAATTATTTTATCTTCCTCTTGTATATTTCTTTTTATGATGACGTGACGTGAAGAGTTAGCTGACGGCCGCTGCGCTAATAATAGATTGGCCAGTGACCGCGACGCTGAAGTGTGTGAGAACAAATGAATAACATCAGTGCGAACCACGAACATTTATTTATTTTGATTAAATATTTAAATTTTAATCATTCTGTGTCATTTTTCAATGTCAGTCTTTTCACTATTTACATGTTTATGCCCCAAATGCTATAATATTCAAAGTAGTTGACTGTCGTTCTCCTCTACCCTGTGTACATTATTGATTAAATAGCCTAACGTTAGCCTATTTAAAATCGTTACAGGCACCTCGCGAGCATTCATTCATTCAACTATTTTAAAAGACTGGAATGAACACCAGCACACACAAGCAATCTTTTTTATAGTCAATTTAATTAAAAAAAATGTAACAACAGGTATTAAATGTCAGAAAGAGAAAAAAAACTTAATGGGAAGACGAGCATAGACTGCTGCAGCTTAGTGGATAAATATATTTAGCCTATTTATTATTAAGATTGCACAGTTGGAAAGAAAATATATTTATAGGAACATTTCAGCAGGCTCAAGATAATTATACAGTGACCATTATTCATTATTTTAATCAATTCGCAGCCATAAAACGTGATAATCCGCATTCTCATGTATGTGCGCTTGTGTATAGTATTCCGTCAAAATGGCTGACACGCGGCTAGGGGTCACGTGACTGGGAGATCCCTATATCATTGTACTTTTAGAATTTTCTGTTATTCTGTGTTCATACTATCATATGTGGAAAGGTGGTCCTCGGAATGTTTTTAAACACTCATTGGTGGGCCATGAGTTGCAAAAGGTTGAGAACCCCTGGTGTAGAGAACAAGTTCTGACGTTCAAACAAATCCTGTTAAGTTTTCTGATTTGTATTTTTCTTAATTTTGTATAAATTATTTATTGTTCTGACAGCTCAGGTCCCTTTAAACAAAAAATACATCTTTTTGTGCACTTTATTTTAAAAAAAAGCCTATATATAAATATTCAATACAAATTTGGCAGATGTAAAGCATGTGTTTGTTTTTTGTGAATGAATGAAAACTAAATGAAACTTAACCTGAAGACAGATCAGACAGCTCTGAGTCCGAATCCGGCTGAAGTTCTATGTCTTCTCCATCTGAGTCACAAGGGTTTACTTCACTCAGGATCATTTCCATGGCCTGCCGAATGGTGAGTCTTCTCTGCATTTTCTTTTCTTGGAGAGGAGGTTCGTACACCACAGAATTCTTGAGGGCACTGAAGTAGTAGGCTATGTGCAGTGAGATTTTATCCACCTCAGCACAAAAGGAATTACCTCTCATTTGAGAGCAAGCTGCATGCAATTAGATGTGCTAATTCATACCTGTTTACACCTGGGCAAGACCCTACATGCCAATGTGAGACATGGTCAATCAAGTTCTCTGCTTTTAGCAGCCCTCCCTCCCTCCCCCACACATACAAACAAGCCACCAGCAACCATTCACACACACACCCCCAACCCCCCTGCAGATTGCTCCACATTTGACCACATTTACACATGAATTGATGCTAATGATAGCCAAAAGACTGGCCAGTTAGCATCCACTTGGCTAAAGGAGGGTTAAAAAACTCTGGGACTTCTAGTGTTAAGGAATCTTTTAACTCCGCAAACAATTTGTGCATTTCGCTTGAGTCAGCCATACTGTCTGCGTCTTCGGCAGTTTGTCTATTTGCAGTTTTCTTCTTTCACTGATACTAATTAAACTCCATGTACATTCCTGATCGAAGATTCATATCTCAGTTTTCACCTCCAAGCATATTTTCTTCTTTAGATGTAGAATAAACGAGGTACAAAGTTAATTTCCGGGGAGAAATGAGGGAACACAATCAACCTGCCGCCATGTCACCGGAACTCCCTTTTCCCTTTTGTATAAGCTGTTTTTGATTGTGGTCTACAGCAAACATTTGAAGTCATAACTCTTTATTATTTAGTTGTGTATAAGAGCGGCTTTGTATGTTACTAATTATTCAGAATATGCGTAAGTCCACAAGCATTATGTTTGTATGAGAGCTGCTGGTACATCATCCTATATTTGTGAAGGAAAACTGTTTGTGATGTTGCTACAAGTACGCTGCTAGTACAGGCACACGCTTATTTCCCTGTTGGTTCTCAGCAATGTTGGGACATATGCTGGCAAATATAACCTTACAGTTGACTTGCCAAATCACTGCCATTTGTTTTATTAATAAAATTAATATAGGAAGTATTGGAAGTAAATTATTTATGGGTCATCATAAATACTTTGCTTTAAAAGTACCAAGTTGTCACAAAAAAAAAGATGCATCGATAATCGTTACTCTCTGAATCGTAATCGAATTGAATCGTGAGATGCCTAGAGATTCCCTCCCCTAGATCTGAGTCATTTTCTCTTTCTGTCTTCAGTCTGTATGACTGCAATATTACAGAGAAACAGAGTCTCATCCTGACTTCAGCTCTGAAATCAAACCCGTCACATCTGAGAGAGCTGGACCTGAGCGGGAATAAACTAGGAGACTCTGGAGTGAAAAACCTCAGTGATCTACTGATGAACCCACAATTCAAGCTGGAGAAACTACAGTTAGTATCATTATACTGTACAACAATTACAGTGTGACTGAAGTTTATTTATTTGAAGACAGCAGGGCTTATGTTTCATTGTTTATAGCAGTGCACTTTCTGGGTTTTCCCTATTGCTCACATTTTATGTGTTTATCTAGTTAACCCCCTGAGGTCTACGGTATCGCCGGCGATACCAGCTCGCTTTTTTTTTATCAGTGTAAAATAAACTCATAAATACTCTGTTGACTTTGATTTTTCATAGGAGTTTCGTACATCAATCGATTCTGTTAAATGTGTATTATTTTTGTGTATACTCATAATAAAAACAAAGTGTTGAGCTTTTCGCAAAATAAAGAAAAATAAACACGAAGCGAGTTCTGCCTTCTCTCTGCCAGTGAAGTCCATTCTGAAACGCGTCCGAAAATATACAATAACTCGCCGAATACTTCTCACATAGACACGTGAGATATGTCTTTATGAAGCTTGAAATCTCTTCTTTTAAATGAAGTAATTTATATAAAAAACAAATGTTTTCAACTCATGTAATCCGTTTGAAAGCAAGGAGAGGTACCGTTTTTCCTTCTGCCTCATTATCTCTATAAGGAGTTGAGGCCGCCCCGCCCCCGGCGCTATTCAAATGGTAAATAGTTTAGGTGATCTAGTATGCATCGCATACGCCCCCCGATCAATGCCATAAAAACACAGTTTCTTCATCAGACTTACTGATAGTTCATCGCGTTTTGAGTATGGCACGCTTCTCCAGTAAAGACGCCCTTCAGATGATTCTGGACAGCGAGGAAGAATGCACGATACCGGGTTGTTTCCTCAGAGGAAGATTGTAACTCAGACTACAAACGGCAGCATTTTGAAGAGCGAATTCCGCCGAGGACACAATTTCGGAGTAAGTTTTACTTAAAAGTCCTTTGTCTTTTATTTTTCGTGTTTGCATTTATGAGGAAAAAACAATATTACGTGACAGTTCTCCATTATGGACGCGAGCGCTCTGAAAGCCACTAAAAGACTTTCAAACTTTCACAGAGACCTCAAAACAGAAACTACAAATCCTTTCTTTAAAACGAATTTCGTTTTGTATCAATTGTATCTTAATTTTAATATTTTTTTCATTAACAAATTTCCTGGATTTAAAGTAAATATAGGCTAGCAATCACAACATAAGGTGCTTGAACTGGAGATCATCATTAACCAGACCGTAGCCTACTCGCCTCACATGTCTAAAAAATGTGAAATATATTTACAGAAAGCTGGTTCTAAACAAAACCATCCAAAACAAAAAACTATGTAGCCTAATAAATGTGCATTTCTCCGGTGCGTTCACTAGCCTACTGCGAAGATCGCGAGTCAATAGCCTATCGTCAACTTCATCTTTGCCAGAAGTTAAATTTAAATTGCGTGTGTGAATGAATGATGATGTTTTAGCAAACTGTATTGCTATACTGAGGAAAGGAAAATTCGACTGAAATATGTTGAAATAAAATGTAGGCTATTTGTATAAGCAACGTATTAAACTGCAAATTAACAATATGCCCTAATATTTCATGAAAACAACGTTACAGTCAGGCGAAATATGAAAGACAACATCTTGTTGACTAGATTTGGGTACAGTTTTTACTGTAGAATATACTGCCACGTCAAATAAGCTTTTGTTTAGCAATTTCTATATCTATTTTTGTCAAAAATAAAGTCATCAACTAAGATGTTAGCTGTTCCAATGTTGACTATATTCAAACTAATGAATACATAGATAAAATGTAGGCCTATAATCTTTTTTTTTTACAAAGAAAGAGTACACTTGAAATATTGTTGAAATTGTAATTATTGTTGTAATTGTAACCTTTTTAATAAAATAGCAAAACATATTTACAAGATAGATGTAAGCAAAATCTTAAATGGTCAATATAAGTCTTCTTCTAAATATATCTTTTGTCCTTGCATTGTGGCTCAGTCAGTGTCACACCTGAGTGAATGGCTCATAATTATGCAGAGTGGGTGGTAATTCAGGTGTAAACCACTCCTCGTTCACGCCCCCCTCGCATATTGGCTTTCCAACCAAAACCTGTTTTACATCAATTTAAATCAATGTATGGTTTTATTTGAACGATAAAGCAAGACTATTTTCACATAATTTTGAAGAAAAAACTCTAGGCGAGGACATCCATTAGTCAAAAGTCTTATTGACACATATTTACTATGTGTTTTGTGGCCTTATTTCAGAAATTTTAGTTTTTAGTTTTTTCAATATCCACGCATAAACATTATTCTCTCAAAAATGAAAACATGTACATACACGTGGCTCACATATTATGATAGCCCTGTTTGTGCTTTATAGAGTGAATTTACACCTTTGCCATTAATATGTTTATAAGCAACTGAAAAAAGCACAAATGTCAGGGCATGTCAGAACATCTCAAGGGCCCAGAAAACCGCTCAGACTCCAGAGGGTTAATAGCCTATTGCTAATGTCTAGAATAGCGATCTAAGTGTGAATTGCAAACTCTTTGTTTTGTTTTGCAAACTCAGATAGCCTGTGGGGGGTTTGGAGAAGGCAGTATAGTTGCTTTATCGTGGGGGTGCAGGACTAGAGGTGTTAATGTTCCGTCTTTCATATGGAGAGTGTCGGATGGCCAGCCTGATGAGCAGGCAAAGGCAACATTCTTTTAAGGATAAATCTCAAAATCTCAAAAAGTCCATATGTAGGCCCTTATATCTTATTAAATTATAAATTGTATTTAAAGGTTTTCCACACACAATTTCAATTTAATTCGCGATCAACCTCGTTTTATTGTAAGGTGAAATCAGCAAGGCATGCTGTATCTTTGAAGCAACAAAGGCTATTTGTTACAGTTTTTTCTTTCGTGATTTGTGCGGATGACACGCAGCGACATATACAGTATTATCAGCTGTGTGGTGTGTTCGCGAGAGTGAGAGCGGAGCGTTGATTTCGCAGCTTTACTTCCTGCTCACTACTGCGCAGGTCTGGGCCCGAGATCGCTACTGCGCAGACTCAAGTTCCAAGATGTCAGCGCCATATCGGGACACTGGCGGCTTCACTTCTCACCAATTGAAGAGAGCGAAGGGGCGTCGTCCATCTTTTTTTTACAGTCTATGGTTTTTACCCTGAAATGTTTAATTTCGAGAAAGACCCGGCAAGCGCAGTTAGGGAGACAAAATAAACTTACTAAAAAGAGATCCAGCGCGAGAGAGAGGCAAAGAAAAACGCCTGTTCTTAATTTATGTTGCTTTGAACTATTTTCGTTTTGTACCGTTTTAATTTTTTAACTTAGCTGCAATTTTGTTGGCAATACACAAAATGTCGCAAGAATAAGATTCTGTGTTTCTTATTTTGCATCGCAAAGGGAATAAACTCTAAACTCGATGCAACCCTGTTTTAAATAAATAAACTGTCCCGACACTTTATTTAAACCTTGAAATGTGCAATGGGGTTTCAAACTTAATTAATTTTAGTTAATAAATTATTATTATAAATTTTTTTTGTGAAAGCAATAGCCTACTGTAGGCTATTGAAAGTATTTTTCTGATTTGTTCGATCAGTTTTGAAAAATGTCTTCCGTTGCTATGGCCGGGTATCACTGTCAGTCATCTCAATTTCGTGATTGAAAAACAATAATTCAGCAGATTAAAGACGAGCTTCGTCATCTTTATTTTCTGGTGCGATCGGCTGACAGTCTTCCTTCATAAGTTGTGTCGTCTGTGCAGAGGCTCAAATGGAATGTAGCAAATTTATGTTGTAATGTAGGCTACAATTGATAATTAAACAAAACACTTGACTTTAATAAACAGTTACATATTTAAGCATCAAGAACGGTAAAACATAAACACTGTCGGCTACACTGAGATTCGATCTCGGATCGCTTGAAGCTCCGCGAGGCTCATGTTGTTGCGTCGACCACAGAGATATGGTTTGAATGCTGTTAAGATAACGTCTTATGGTCGTGCAAAGCCTCATTGATGTAGCCTAATATTTTTCTATTGCAATGTTTTATGTTGAAAATGTTTTCATTATTCAATTTATTCAATTTTATTTCAGTAATTTCAGTATTGTGATTATGAATTCGTTCAAGGTTTCATTTGAATTGATCTGCTACAAGCTTTCAATCGCTGTCAATGAGCCGCGGCGCAGCGGCAGATTACGCAATAGAGAGAATAAACTGACACTTTGCAAAGTCTGTGATTGTAGCGCCTCTTAGCGGTAAGAGGCTGCAAATACACACCCGCAATTTAAGTATTATTCTCAACTAACCGTTATTTGACTAGAAGAGGTTTGGTCGACCAAAGTTTTTTTTTAAAACTCCACAGGAAGTGGCGAAATCACGCAGTCCGTGAGAGACAGATCGTTAACGGCAGGAAATCTCAACATTCGCCAATCATTCATCGACCTCAAATATGGCTTATATTTTGAAACATTTAAGTAGCAGCAACTTTATAAGTCCACTCGCTCTAATGTTAACCTAGATTAATGTGCGCTATTATTAGGTGCATATCCGTGTATGTGTGAAGAGCCAGTTACTCCTTGGCATTCAGGCACCAGTGCATCCCTGCATTTAACTTAAAATACTCTGTCATTCAGATAAGAGTAATGCAAACTGTAAAGTGTCTACTGTCATGATTCCTGTCCTGTGTTTCCCTTGTCTTGTGTGTACTTTTGTTATTTCCTGTTCTGTGCCATGTTTTGTAGTCCTTTGTAGTCTTTCTTGTTTATTAGTCTCCCCAGGTGTTTCTTATTAACCATGCCCCCTTGTTACTTAGTTAAGCTTGTTTGTCTCTGTGTATTTATAGCCCTTGTGTTTCACTTGTTACCTTGTCAGTTGTTGTACGTGTAATGGTTGCCTCTGTGATTCCCCGGTTTTGTTCTTTTGAGTTCTTTGTTCCATGTTTCTTGTTACTTTATTAAAATACCCTGCGTTTAGATCCTCGTCTTTGCTTGTCTTCCTCAGCGACATTACAGAACAACTGACCAAGCTATGGATCTAGCAGGTATTATCTGGAACCCATTGAGCAAAATTTGTTCACTTTATCAAGATGATCGCAGCATCGAAAATTATGTGGAGGAGTTCCTTTTTTATAGTCATCTCGTTCCTGGTAACGATGCTATGCTAAAGGACTGTTTTTGGAGTGGACTAGAACAGGACATTAGCCTAAATTTACCAGAGGAAGACCCCAGCTGGACCCTGGTACAATACATTGACTTTGTCCTGCAGTTTTGTGGTTCCCCCTTCACTGTAGGGGAGGTGGAGAAGGGTCACGTCACGTCTGCCGATCCAGAGACTGTTCACGTCGCTTCTGCCGATCCAGAGACTGTTCACGTCACGTCTGCCGATCCAGAGACTGTTCACGTCACGCCCGCCGAGCCTGTGTCTTCGGACAAGATGGCCGCCGCCGAGCCAGTGTCTTCGGACAAGATGGCCGCCGCCGAGCCAGTGTCTTCGGACAAGATGGCCGCCGCCGAGCCAGTGTCTTCGGACAAGATGGCCGCCGCCGAGCCAGTGTCTTCGGACAAGATGGCTGCCGCCGAGCCAGTGTCTTCGGACAAGATGGCCGCCGCCGAGCCTGTGTCTGTTCCAGTGTTCCCAGACAAGATGGCCGCCACCGAGCCAGTGTCTCCGGACAAGATGGCCGCCGCCGAGCCTGTGTGTGTTCCTGTTCCTGAGCCTGTGTCTGTTCCACTGTCTCCAGACAAGATGGCCGCCGCTGAACCAGTGTCTCCGGACAAGATGGCCACCGCCGAGCCTGTGTCTGTTCCTGTGCCTGAGCCGGTGTCTGTTCCTGTGCCTGAGCCGGTGTCTGTTCCTGTGCCGGTGTGTGTTCCTGAGCCGGTGCCTGCTCCAGCCTATGACCCCGTAGCTTCCCCCAAGAAATTTTTGGGGGGGGGCAGTAGGTCCCGCGATGGGACCATGGAGGCCGCCCAAAGGGTCTTCTCCACCGCCCGAAGGGTCATCTCCTCCCTGGCCGCCCGAAGGGTCGTCTTCTCCCTGGCCGCCCGAAGGGTCGTCTCCTCCCTGGCCGCCCGCCCTGGTCGCCTGCACTGCCTGCTCCGCCCTGGTCGCCTGCACTGCCTGCTCCGCCCTGGTCGCCTGCACTGCCTGCTCCGCTCTGGTCGCCTGCACTGCCTGCTCCGCCCTGGTCGCCTGCACTGCCTGCTCCGCCCTGGCCTCCCGTACTACTGCAGTCTCCAGGGCTTCTTCCGCTCCACGGGCCTGGCCCTCCATCCCGCCCCCCGGGTCCGCCTCCGCTCCACAACCCTCCTGAACTATTTCCTCAGGAGCGTCTGGAATCCGCTCCTTAAGTGGGGGGCTATGTCATGATTCCTGTCCTGTGTTTCCCTTGTCTTGTGTGTACTTTTGTTATTTTCTGTTCTGTGCCATGTTTTGTAGTCCTTTGTAGTCTTTGTTTATTAGTCTCCCCAGGTGTTTCTTATTAACCATGCCCCCTTGTTACTTAGTTAAGCTTGTTTGTCTCTGTGTATTTATAGCCCTTGTGTTTCACTTGTTACCTTGTCAGTTGTTGTACGTGTAATGGTTGCCTCTGTGATTTCCCCGGTTTTGTTCTTTTGAGTTCTTTGTTCCATGTTTCTTGTTACTTTATTAAAATACCCCGCGTTTAGATCCTCGTCTTTGCTTGTCTTCCTCAGCAACATTACATCTACCTTTAGTTTTGTGCATTCACAATAACAACAAAACGTTGTGCTTTTGTAAAATAATGAAAACAATCAGGATGCTCTTTCTGCTGTCTCGGACTCAGTGAACTTGAGCACGTCACAAAAGTTAACCTAAACTCAGCGTATACTTGCCTCACAGACATAACAAATATATTAGGCCGCTGTCGGTAGCCTAAAAGAGGCCTAGAAATAGGGTTTCGTTCCACCAAGTGGGGCACTACCTACTTTTTTTATATTTAACATCAGAAATATATAGAGATTCCTTAGGAAAAAGTTCATGCTAAAGGTGCCCATTTTGAAAAAAAGGGAAAACATAGGGAATTTTGCACTTTCAAACCTGTTTATCATATAAACCCAAAAATGCCGAATTACCACTTGAAGTACAAAATAAACCAGTTTGAAATGTGTGATATACCTGAAGTTGCTATCTAGGGACAGTAAACATGATAAGATTATCAAGAAAACTTCTACTGTAGCATTAACATCCCAATTACTTCTCATTATGTTGTTCCAATTCAAAGGTAATATTTGAGGTAAAATCTGAATAACAAATAGAATTAAGCCAAAATATAATAACAGAGCTGCCAACTCTCACGCATTCACCGTGAGACTCACGCAATTGACAATTTTCACACGCTCTCACGCCACACATCCATTTTCTCACGCACAGAAAAATCGCGAAGCAAAGAGGACATGGAGACCAACAGACTAGACAGAGCAGGTTAGTTATGACATGAAAAAAAATCTCAGCTCTCAGATTCTGTCAATTTTATTACGAAATTCAAACAATAAATACCGTTTTGGCGTTTGTAATTGTGACGCGACAGATCCCTAGCGGCACGTGACCCGATCATCTCAACTAGCTAATAGTAAATCAGAATAAATAAATAAACACGAATGAACAATGTTGAAAGAAACAGTACAGCTTACCGAAATGTATATTCTTCATACGTAATATCGGTCAATCAATCAAACAAAGGGGTCAATAAAACAGCTGGAGAACAATTATGTCACATAACATTTACCTCAGGAAAGCCATTTAATGACCATAATATAGGCACGTTAGTTGGCTAGAAAAAAGAGCTATAGAGAGTATTTTGCTAAATATGTGTACTATATTACATATTTATTATAGCCTATTTGTACTTATATCATTAAATAAAGTTGTTTTTATAATAAAAAACACATTATATTTAATTTGAGTTATTTTTAACCTTAAATAATACTACCAGCTGATAGGGCTCTCTGTATGTAGCCTATGTTTTTTTTTGTTTTTTTCTTGAGAAAAATTAACGCCTATCTTGTGTGCCTAATATTTATCCAAATGAGTCAATATTAAATCAAAACACAAGAATTGAATTGAAATCGTGAAATAAAAAAAAAAAATTAAAAAAGTAGCTTACCAGAAATTGTACCATATAAACATTGTAACATGTTGTCACTAAACCTAATAAAATTCAGTTTAGTTACTAAAATGTTTTGACAATCACAATACACTTATTGTGATGCAAGTTTTTTTTGCAACCCAAAATAACACATTTAATGGTGAATTGTTAATTTGCATACACGAGCAGTAACTGCACTACATGTACATATTCACAGGAATGATTATTGTAAACAAGATTTAATTTTGATTTATTTATTTACCTACCCATCTCTCTCTCTCTCTCTCTCTCTCTCTCTCTCTCTCTCACACACACACACACACACACACACACTAACCCAACCCCTAAACCTACCCATCTCTCTCACACACACACACACACACACACACACTAACCCGACCCCTAAACCTACCCATCTCTCTCTCACACACACACACACACACACACACACACACACACACACACACACACTAACCCGACCCCTAAACCTACCCATCTCTCTCTCACACACACACAGGGGCGTCGGACTGGGGGGGTAAAGGGTACCGAGTACCCAGGGCCCGAGGCAGGGGGAGGGCCCTTAGAAGTCAGTTTTCTATACATACATATACATGCACTAACATTTGTATAGCATTTATATACAAATAAAAAAGTTCCTGTGCAAAACTAAACTTGTAGTTAGGCACTGGTTTGGTATATAAAAGAAGTCATTTTCATGCTGTGCAGGGCCCCACCACCCCTCTCGAATCAATGTAAATGGTACGACCCGCAGGTCAGGTGCTTCTGCTGTGGACCTGCGGTGAATCAGTTGATGAGACAGGAGCTGGAGTGAGCCGTGATAAGAACTAGGAAGACAGGGGAAGAGTCATGTCTTTCCTTAAGAAAGGAAAATCAGGGGCTCAAAAACGAAAAGAAAAGAAGATTAAATAGAGAAAGGCAGATGAGGGCAAGCAGTTGCTCACTCAGTTTTTTTAAAAGAAAGGTGAGCTCCAAATGCATCATCGAGCATTGACGTTGTTTTAACATAAATATCTACTCCAGGTAGAATTGCATACATTTATGTTCGTACTCTATTTGAATAATATACCAATACTTTATAGTATCACACCCTACATAGCGAGCAAACAATGTTTCTGGGTAAATAACGGAGTGAGAAGCAGACGGAGGCGGAGCTGGGAGCTCAACACACTGCCACTCCAGGCAGATGCGCAGCTTGTCTCCTCTTCTGCTGCAGTTCTCCCCAGAGTCAGAAGTTTACATGAAAACACTGTATATTTCCCTCCATTGTCAAAATCTAACACCCGCGAAAACACAGATCGTTAGCGCCTATTTTACCGCATTGTTATGCAAATTAGCTCGCGCACGCTCTTACATTAAGTACAGGATTGTTCTCAGTTTAATGCACATCTTAATGATTGAAAATGACTTATTTTAAAAACGTAATTCAAAGACTGAATGTCTAGTTTGGCGGTTAGTGTACCCTGTGATTCTATAGTCTGCATTTATTTTAAATAATCATCAATTAACTTGTACTTTTGACAATAAAACAAAAATACATTAATCAGAGTGTGGCTTATTTTGTTTACATTTTAAGTGTTTTATGATAAAAATGCAATACCCCACCCATTGGTATCACTATGGTATTTGGTACGGGGGCCCAGCAAGGTGGTTTGTACCCAGGGCCCAAAATTTGGTGCTACGCCCCTGCACACACACACACACACTAACCCGACCCCTAAACCTACCCATCTCTCTCACTCACACACACACACTAACCCGACCCCTAAACCTACCCATCTCTCTCTCTCACACACACACACACACACACACACACACACACACACACACACACACACACACACACACACACTAACCCGACCCCTAAACCTACCCATCTCTCACACACACACACACACACACACACACACACACACACACACACACACACACACACACTAACCCGACCCCTAAACCTACCCATCTCTCTCACACACACACACTAACCCGACCCCTAAACCTACCCATCTCTCTCACTCACACACACACACACACACACACACACACACACACACACACACACACTAACCCGACCCCTAAACCTACCCATCTCTCTCTCTCACACACACACACACACACACACACACACACACTAACCCGACCCCTAAACCTACCCATCTCTCTCACTCACACACACACACACACACACACACACACACTAACCCGACCCCTAAACCTACCCATCTCTCTCACTCACACACACACACACACACACACACACACACACACTAACCCGACCCCTAAACCTACCCATCTCTCACACACACACACACACACACACACACACACACACACTAACCCGACCCCTAAACCTACCCATCTCTCTCACACACACACACTAACCCGACCCCTAAACCTACCCATCTCTCTCACTCACACACACACACTAACCCGACCCCTAAACCTACCCATCTCTCTCTCTCTCACACACACACACACACACACACACTAACCCGACCCCTAAACCTACCCATCTCTCTCTCTCACACACACACACACACACACACACACACACACACACACACACTAACCCGACCCCTAAACCTACCCATCACACACATACACACAAGTCAAGCGTTTTTTGTCTATAAAACGCCGATATCAGGCCGGGTGAAACCCGTAGTTGTTGGGACATCAGAGACCGGTTTGTCCAGGAGGGCAACATGTTTATTAGCAATAGCTAACGTTAGCTCCGTAGTGTCCGACGTTTTGAGCCATTCCTACGCACATTGCTTGATTTTTTCCCATCGGACTTCAGTAAAGGGATGCGGACCTTTCCCACCATCTTTTCCGACATGAAGAATACACTTTACGGGTGTTAGTCGAGCTTGATCGCCGCTATCAGATGAAGATGCGCTGCTTACGTCCTCCTCCATGTTTACATGTGCGTAGTGATATTGGCTTGATTTCGGCTGTGACCTACTTACATTTTCGATGCTGATTGGTTGAAAATCGAGCTCAACAGTTTTATATGTCTCAATACGCAGTCAATATAGTGCGCCAATAAATTACAATTTCTCATTAACTGCAGGATAATGCGTGGAGAACTTTTTGCTTGGATACCTTTTATTAACGTTGAACATATTGAGCAAAAGAAAAAGTAGTGCCCCGTTTGTCAGAACGAAACTGAACGATACAGCTCACGTACAGCGGCCTATATCCATAGAAAGCTTGAAATGTCTACTTTTGAATAAACTAATTTAAATGGAAAATAAATATTCTCAGATTATGTAATCTGTATGAAACGTACATATAGGCACGTCCACTTCTGAGGAGATGACCAGTCAGCATCGCGACTTAATCTCTGCAGCCCAAAACACAGAAAATAATGTGATTTGTGTAACCTCAGTTCTCTGTTAGCGTTAAGTGAGGTGTCTCACTATATCCCCCCCCTTCCGCGTATTCCTCAGAAGCCCCATTACACTGAAAAAAGTAAATATGGCTTGTCATTATGTTGTATATGTTATATATTCTTATATAACATATATGTAAAGAACTTTTTATACTTGACCTGACTAAAAAAATTCACTTTTCTGCCTTGTCATTGGTCTAATGTAATTGAATTCAGTTGTCTTGAAGTAAAACTAAGTTTTTTGGGTGTAAATTAAACTAATTGCTTTAAATCAAATTACAATTTTATGTCCACGTTCAAACCATGTGACTACTGACGTCATCTTGTTTTGCTGTATGAATACCGCGTTGCGGATACAAAATTTCCACAGTATTGGTGAGTAATCCTACAAATACGTTTTCATTAAGTTTTATCTCTGTTGATATAGACTTGATATTAAATATGATATTAAAGTAGAATTCAATGAATTAATGCATGTGTTAAGTTGAATATTTGTTTTATTTTAAAGAGTCAATGGATATTTCAAGTGTAGCTATAGGCCTAAGTAAACGACGGATAGACATTAATAAATACTTTAGTAATAGATCATTTGTAGACTTTTAATTAAATTATTTATTTGGGGGTTTTCTGCATCGAGAATTATGAGGCGGCCGCCTCCGTCAAATGTCGTGCCCAATCCGTCTGTCCTCAAAATTCAGACATGCAGTCACAACTCACTATATATATATATATATATAAATATATCTGTGTTACACAATTCTAATATAATGATTTAAGTGGTCTAAAGCCATTTCTTATCTTGTTGTGAGAGACAGAAGAAATTTTACATCGCTAAATTAAAGTTCACGGAAAGTCGTCTTCCCTCAGCTGCAGCTGTCAATCATTCTCCATTCATCATTCAAACAGCGCATCAGGACGGTAAAACTCCTCGTCTACTCAGTTTAATGATCGTGACAGCCCTAGCTCAGATGCCCATTTTTCAAGCAGGATTTTACCACCTCCACCTCATTTTGAGCCAGGAAAAACCCTAAAATAATATATAATTGTTAATATCGGTAGAGATAATATGCACGCACACAATGACCAATTACATAATGCGTTACACAAATTACATTATTTTATTAAATCTGTATGACATGACATCTTTGCAACTTTGAAAATAATTATTGATAAATGTTCAAATTACACCAATTTATTTAGTCAATGTATTATTTATAAATAACTAAACTTGCTAAAATTTTGGCTCTTAGGTACAAAAGCATATCCATGCATTTTAATTTTCTTTATGAAAGTTGGTGATTGCTGTGTTTGTCTTTTTTAAGATATAGATGTTGAATGACAACAGTTTGGAGACATTGTAGTGCAGTCAGAAGATAACAGTAAGTAATTGGTCTCTTTTTGGTCAGAGCAGTTGAATTTATGAATTAGCTTTCTGAGTAAGAATTGTTTCTTTTTATTTGCTTGTGTGTCTTTCAGATTGGCCACAAAGATGAACCACAGAGAGAACTTGGACATGGCCATTTTTGTGCTCCGTGAAAGTGATGTTCTAAGCACTCCCCTGGACATCAGCATTGTCATTGATGGTACTGAGGTTTTACATGAGTTGTCCTCAGTTGCATCTGCTTGTGCCATGATGTTTGTCATCAATTACGTACTGAGAACTTGAGTATCCTGAAGTACTTAAATATACCTTTGAGGCCTTTCAAAAAATCGCCATGAACATAGCGAATATGCGAATGTCATATATTTGTCATTTATCTCCCAAATCTACTTCCATCAAAACCACTTCCCTGTTCAATTTCAACTCCCAATAAAAAGATATTGCCCCTGGACAGCAGATCCGCACCTAGGTTCATGACACCCTGTACATGCGTCGCTCTCAGGGATAAAAGATTAGTATTGCTCCACAAAATCAGCTTGCTGGCCAACATGTGCAAGGGAAGTGATCTGAGACCTCCCTGTCGATTTATATAAGCCACAACTCTAATATTGTCCGTTCTCACAAGAACATTATGCCCTTTCAGAAAAGGGAGAAAATGCTTCAACGTCAGAAACACGGCCAGCATTTCCAGATTTCGATTGTCAGATGATGACCCCATCTTCCATTCACTATCCTGCCCTCGTGAATGCACCCCCCAACCGGACAACGATGTGTCCGTCCTTATGACTTTTCTCGCTTGAACCTCGCCCATGGGTACCCCTTAAACCAGAAAGGTTGGGTGTCTCCACTGGCGCAGTGCAAAGTGGCACTCTCACTCTCCTCCAGGGGATTGCTGTAATGGGTCCAGCCTCAGAGACGCTACCTAGTGCTGAAAATCTCCCATGTACAGTCTGCCTAAGGGAATAACTATCAGGCTGAGGCCATCAGTCCCAGTAGCCTGAGGCATGTGTGAAAAGAGACACTTTTCCCCCACTGAAATTCGGCCAGGCATCGAGTGAATTTTCCCACCCTGTCCTCCGACAGACGAGCTATGAATGTCACAGAGTCCAGTGACAGCCCCAGATATGTTATTGTGCGGGAATTAAAACGCTATTTTCTGTCTTTAATTTTAAACCCAGTTTTTGTATATGTTCCAGAAGCATAAATGTGTGATCTTCTCGGTTCTCACTCTGACTGAGCTGTCACCAGGGACGGACTGGGGCTAAAAAACAGCCCTGGACTTTCTCCCAAACAGGCCCATCATCCCATTCGCCTAGCCGTGTGCAACAGACACTAGCCAGGATGTGCTGATACTATGCCACACTACTGTAGCCTATCAGACAAGCTATTCACAGCAAGTAACATCTCAAAACTAGTGATGATTATTGGGGTTGTGTTTATTAATGAAGCCTCAGCCTTCAAATAAAAACAAAAAATGTACAATGCCATAAAATACAAATAATGAAATGTCACTGGCTACAGAAACCCCAAATTACACAAACTTGTAATTATAAAACATAGTTACTATACCAGGGGTCTCCAACCTTTTTGTGTGCGAGGGCTACCTCAAGGGATAAAATAATCTAGAAGGAATTTTTATTTGTTATACTCCAATATTTATTATAGGCCTACATAACATGGTGACGCTTTTTTACTTTTCACCATCATATGGGAAATAATAAAATATCTTGATATTCTGGTTCAGACTTACAAGTGTTTAAAAAAAAAAAAAAACTATTCCTGAAAAATTATGAAAATATTTATTGATTTTTTTTGTTGATTTTCTATAAACCTATTGTATGTGTTATCAAAAACAGTAGCCCAAACATTTAGTATAAATATAAATGAAAAAAAATAAAAAAAATAAACTGCCATAACTTCTAAACAAAACATTACTGCATTAGGCATTAATTCATAAGTTTTGGTGTGAAATGTCTTCTAGCTGGTTTGTTCTCGGAACAATGTTTCGCCTGTTCTTTTTGTTTTGTTTTTGCGTCAATATGTTGAGAATATCAGCGCTGTTTCATCTGGCTTTTTACAAGCTTAAATCACATAGTCATTTGTGGGTTTATAATAGAGATAGAGAATTCTGTGCTGAATTGAACTGCTTCTCAGTGTGCTTCTCGCACAGCTCTGTGTAATAGCCCTAATGTTCGTGTGATCGAGATCAGTCCGCACAGCTGCTTTGTCCGCGATCGCTGTTTTCTGGGCCGAGCTGATAATGCTCTGCGCTGCTCAGATCAAACACGTTTTGTTCCGCTTTTTGAGCGTTTGCCATTTGATGTTTCTCATACGCAACGCAAATGACAGTGTATAATCAAAGAGAGTTGAGTAATTTTGTAGAGGCAAAAGTTCAAATTGAAACGTTTAGTTGAAAAGGTCGCAAAATTATACCATTTATTCGAAGTCTGGAACCCCGACGGCAAGTTGGAGCTATTTATAGAATGTGTTTAGCGGGCAACTCACAGGCACCACGTAGGAGAGCCACTGCTATTCAAATATAATGTAAGCAAATTTAAAAGTGCAGCCTTATAAAACTAACTTTCTGTCAGTGGCTATAGGCCGACTCTTCTTCCTCAGTTGTTGTTTTTTACACGTAGCATATAAGTGATCATATTAGTGCCCCTGCTGTTGGCTGTATTGCTTTATTAGACTCGTTCTCGCTCTCTCGCTCTCTGAAGATGGGGATGAGGATGAGGTTGAGGAGCTGGCCGGACCATCTGAGCTGCTGCAGGCGGATAGTTCTTCCTAGACTAGGCAATTATCTGTTCCGGTACTCCATTCTGACCCGCTGCATTCACGTTCGGTCTCTGCGTTTCGGAATGCGAACGTTGGGGGGTGGACGGGCCGTAGCTTGTGCGAAGGTCTGTCGGGGTGGAGTCTGCATCTTTCTCGGCATACAGATTTGCAAAGCCTCATCATCCTTCTGTTTTCCTCACATCTCTTTGCATCAGTGTCAGAGCTGAACCAAAAATGCCATCTGTGACGAACAGTGCGTTCAGGATGGCTCCTTTTTTCCTGTCAGAAAGATTAGCCAGATTAAGCCATCATCCTCTCTCTTGGATAACCATTGTGGCCTGCGTCTCAGAAGATGCAGAGAGAGATCCGTAACAACAGATCTTTTCCCAATGTGTCTGACCTAGCATGGTAGACGCTTCGTCCTGCTGCACCGCGTGGTATGCAACTGCTTTATGCATCATGCTCGACTGGAATCAGTCAGCTTTTGATGGCAACATCGGCTTTACAGCCGCTGTGCGCTTTGAGTGCAAGTGCACAGCAACTAATGGCTCCATGGGGAGCATTCGGAGAAGGCCTTCCTTCTCCATCCCCTCTACATCGAGAGTGGATCCTCCCTGCACGGGCATCTTGCTGGTAAATAGCTTGTCCTTCCAAGTAACCGCGACCTCCTCCAGGAGCTCTGGAAATACAAGGAGAAGCTGTCGTGCTGCCAGTTGTGCTCTCTACAGCCTCTTACCGTTATAGTGAGACTTAGCAGTCTCTGCTAACGTTTTCACTCATCTTGCAGATCAATACTGAGAAGCGGGATGGTTGCCTCTTTTTTTTGTTTGTTTATTTATTTAGCATGTAGGCCTATGTTTGCATTAAAAGTACCATTTCGGCAACGAGAACGTTTCTGAGCCAAATGAAGATAAAGATGTGTTCTGTTGACTGGCGTGTTTATTGAACCAATCAGATAAGAGAAAATCGAGAGTCAAGGCCGAAATTCGTGCCGAAATTTTCGCACGTTAAAAAATCAATACAACCTCACGTTATGTCAGTCTGCCTCCTATGTCAGTCTGCACACTGCCTCCGAAACTTTCGTCCGTAAAAAAAAATTAATATATTTTTTACACAAAGTTTGATTTTACACAATTAATCTGTTCCCTTTCAAGGGAACTCGCGTTTCGTCGAAATGACGCTATGGGAACGCTTTGCGTGATGACGTCTTGAAGCACATGTAAAATCAGTCCAATGGTGTGGCGGAACGTCAGAGGCGGGTGACGTCACGTACCAGGAAGCTATAAAAGCCGGCCCGAAACAGAAAACGAAAGCTTTCTGAGTCTTCAGTTGCGCTCTGTGTTGAATCTGTCCTTGTTATTTGGTGTTGTCTGTCTATATTATATATATATATATATTCAGTATGGCGAGCAAGCAGCAGTTTAGAGTGTGTGTCCATCCCTGCCCGCGTTATTTAACGGGAGGTGATACTCACACTCTTTGTGTTGTTTGTTTGGGTGAGGAGCATGCCCAGTCAGCACTCGAGGGTGGTGACTGTGTGCATTGCGAGGCGCTTCCATTGCGTACGCTCCGATCCCGCTTGGCTCGGTTCAATCCCGATCACGTTCCCCAGGGCTTGGGTCCCGCCGCTGCCGAGGCACGGCGTCGATCTCAGACCTGGGGTTCACAAATGGATTTATCAGTGGATGTTGAGACGGGCTCTGCCTTATCTCAACATCCTTCTGATAGATCCAGTGCCTCTCATCAGGGTGTGGAAGCACGCGCTGCGGTTTCTTCCCCCCCGATGGAGGCACCAATACTGCAATTGTCCAGCTCTGAGGAGTTGGACGTTGTTAGTATTGAAGCTGAGTCTGAGGATTCGCCACCTCAGTCTCACGCTTTTGAGGAATTGCTCGATGTTGTCACGAGAGCAGTTCACAGATTATCTATTGAGTGGCCAGAGGATAGGCAGGACGTTCGTTCGAAAAGTAAGCTCGACGAACGCTTCCTGCCATCTCGTACACAGCCTCCGCGAAGAAGCCTTCCGTTTTTCCCCGATCTCCACACCGAGGTGTCGAAATCGTGGGGAAAACCGGTTTCATACAGAGTGTATGCACCACAAACATCCCACTATTCTTCCATTCAGAAATATAAAGAATATGGTTATGGGGAGATGCCGAAGGTGGAGGAGACGCTTGCGAGCTATCTCTCTCCAGCAACGGCATCTTCCCTGAAAGCTCCTTCACTTCCCTCTAAGCCAGTAAAATTCACATCATCTCTGGTTCATAAATCGTATGCAGCCGCTGGTCAAGCTGCAGCGTGTCTGCATACGATGTCTATTATGCAAGCCTATCAGGCAGAATTATTGGGGGATTTAGAGGAGGGCGGGGGAATTGGTCCTGACACAGTGGCTGAACTACGCAGAGCCACAGATCTGTCTCTCAGGGCCACCAAGGAGACCGCTAAATCAATCGGGCGGTCTATGGCAGCCCTGGTGGCCACTGAGAGGCATCTGTGGCTCAATTTGAGCGATATAAAAGAGAAAGAAAAGCACGTTCTCTTAGATGCTCCGGTTTCCACTGATGGTTTATTTGGTGATGCAGTAAACAGTGCGGTAGCTAAATCTCAGGAAGCTGCTAAACAGGCAGCTGCATTACAAAAACTTCTCCCCCGCCGTTCTTTCATTGAGGCTGCTGAGCGGGAGCAGCCTCACTCCTCTAAAAAGAGCGCTGAACATCGTGCCACTCAAAAACAGAGTGTGTCCTCTCGTGCTCCCCCACAAAAATCTCGGGGACACGGAGGGCGCTCTCAAACCCAGCAGTCTTCGAGGGGTAAAACGGATCTGCGGACCGTTATTACCGCCAAGAAGGCTGCTGGGAAAAAGTCCTGATGTCTGAGGGCTCAGGACAAATGAGGGTAGTCCCCCCGAAGCAGAGCGGTTAACACCTCTTTTCACGGTGCCCGTCTCTCTTCGGTGCCCTCAGGGGACCGTTCTGCCAACCCTGCCACCTCTGGTGTTACAGGGCGCAGCGGCCTCCGGCGAGCACATATCTCAAGGTCCACCCGGAAACGTAGTGGCCTCGGGATGCCCGCCCCCTCTGAGGAGGGTGCTAGAGCAGTCTGTTTGGTCGTTCCCTGCCGGTGCGCCGTTACAGGGCGACGAACCGACTACTCAACAGCAGGAGAAAAATACGGTGCCGTCTCTCTTCTGTGCCCTCAGGGGACCGTTCTGCCAACCCTGCCGCCTCCGGTGTTACAGGGCGCAGCGGTCTCCGGCGAGCACATATCTCAAGGTCCACCCGGAAACGTAGTGGCCTCGGGATGCCCGCCCCCTCTGAGGAGGGTGCTGGAGCAGTCTGTTTGGTCGTTCCCTGCCGGTGCGCCGTTACAGGGCGACGAACCGACTACTCAACAGCAACAAAATCCAGAAACCAGTCTCGAGAGACTGGTACCTCTAGTAGAATCTTTGACAGCGTGGAAGCTACTGTCAAATGTTTCTCGTTGGGTCCTGCAGACCGTGGAAAAAGGGTATTAGATACAATTCTATTAACGCCCACCGCGGTTTATGGGGGCCCTGCCCACAGTGGTGGGCCCCGAGCAGGTTCTGGTTATGGAACAGGAAGTAAACATTCTGTTAGAGAAAGGGGCCATAGAATATGTACCCCCCTCCAACAGGGAAACCGGGTTTTACAGCCGGTACTTCATAGTTCCAAAAAAGGACGGGGGATTGCGTCCCATTTTAGATCTTCGAGTTCTGTACGAGACAGCCATGCAGCTCAAGTTCAAAATGTTAACCTTGAGACAAATCGTGCCACAGATCAGGTCCGAGGACTGGTTTGTCACGATAGACCTCAAGGACGCATATTTCCATCCGTCCGTGTCATTGGAAGTTCCTGAGGTTTGCTTTCGGGGGCAAAGCATACCAATATCGAGTACACGAACTACATCGACGATTGGTTGATTTTAGCTCAGTCGCATTAGATGGCGGTTCAACATCGAGATGTTGTTCTCGCCCATATGAAAGAGTTGGGGTTACGGCTGAACGCCAAGAAGAGTGTGCTTTCTCCATTTTAGAGGACCACTTTTTTAGGCGTGGTTTGGGATTCAGTGTCGATGCAGGCGCGCCTGTCATCGCCACGCTTCGATTCCATCCTGGCAGCTGTGAGAAGTGTAAAGCTAGGCCAGCTACTCACTGTCAAACAGTTCCAGAGACTGTTGGGTCTCATGGCAGCAGCTTCCAACGGGATACCTTTTGGACTGCTGCACATGAGGCCCCTGCAGTGGTGGCTCAGGACCAGAGGGTTTTTCCCCGAGGGGCAACCCATTTCGCACAATCAAGGTCACGCGGTGATGCCTACGTGCCTTGGTTATGTGGAAAAAACCTTGGTTCCTGTCCCAGGGCCCAGTGCTGGGAGCTCCTTGTCGTCGCAAACTGCTAACGACGGATGCTTCCCTCACAGGTTGGGGAGCGATCCTGAGGGTCGCTCATCTCAAGGTCTGTGGGAAGACCATCATCGTTCCTGGCATTCTATAGCCTAGAGATGTTAGCTGTCTTCCGGGCTCTGAGGAGCTTTATCACAGGTCTCAGGGGACACCATGTGTAGTACATACGGACAACACGTCGGTAGTCGCCTATATCAAGGGGGTTTGCGCTGGCATGCCATATCCTCTTGTGGTCCCAGGGGAAGTTGCTGTCACTCAAGGCAGCCTACATCCCCGGGGTCCAGAATATAGGAGCAGACACTCTGTCGAGACAGGGGCCGAGGCCCGGGGAATGGTGGCTCCACCCTCGAGGTGGTGGAGCTGATATGGAAATTATAAGTGGATCTGTTTGCGTCTCGAGAGACGTCTCACTGTCCACTTTGGTTCTCCTTCACGCATCCAGCTCCTCTGGGACTGGATGCTATGGTACAGACGTGGCCGAGGCTACGTCTGTACGCCTTTCCCCCAGTTGCTCTGCTCCCGGGAGTTCTGGAAAGAGTTCGCAGGGACCGGGTTTGCCTGCTTTTTATAGCCCCGCGCTGGCCGGGCAGAGTATGGTTTCCCGATCTTGTGTCCCTCCTCGACGGGCATCCTCTGGAGCTACCCGTCAGGAGGGACCTTCTGTCCCAAGCAGGGGGCTCAATATTTCACCCCCGCCCAGAACTGTGGAACCTGTGGGCTTGGCCTCTGAGGGGGCCCAGCTCATAGAGTCAGGTCTCTCAACTGAGGTTGTTGAGACCATTCTACAGTCCAAGCTCCCTCCACGAGGAAACTTTATGCCCTGAACTGAAGAGTATTCACCTCTTTGTGTAGTGACCGTCGGTTGGATCCAGTCAACTGCCCAATTGGTACAGTTCTGGAGTTCCTGCAGGACCGGTTCACTGCAGGTCTGACCCCGTCCACTTTAAAGGTTTATGTGGCGGCCGTAGGTGCTTACCACAGTCCTTTGGGTGGAATGTCTGTGGGGAAAGACCCTTTGGTATCTCGTTTCCCTCGTGGCACTTGGAGGTCCTCCTCCCTTTCGAAATCGGACCAGGAGGCGAATAATTTGCTTTGCCCTGTTCGGGCGTTAGACGCGTATGTCCACAGAGCTGCCCTGTGGCGTAAAAGTGACTTTTGCTCCCCTAACAAGGGAGGTCCAGTGTCTAAGCAAAGGATGAGCAAGTGGGTGGTTGAGACTATCTCACTGGCTTATGAGGCGGCTGGACAGCCTTCTCCTTGGGCTGTCCGGTCGCTCTCTACTAGGAGTATGGCGGCCTCTAAGGCCCTTATATCAGGAGTATCGTTACAGGACGTCTGTGATGCGGCAGGCTGGTCCTCACCGCACACCTTCGTCAGGTTCTACTCTCTGGATTTAGACTCTACTCCAGGGTCTCATGTTTTGTCTTCTTAGTGCTGCTCACATGATTACACACAGGACAGACATTTGTAGCTATGGAGGCGTTGGTATAGACGTTCCCATAGCGTCATTTCGACGCAAACGCGAGTTCCCTTGAAAGGGAACGCCTCGGTTACGACTGTAACCTCGGTTCCCTGAAGAGGGAACGAGCGTTGCGTCGCCTTGCCATATCTCCTTCATGCCTGTCAGCGCGACTTCAGACTTTACGAAGCTTTCGTTTTCTGTTTCGGGCCGGCTTTTATAGCTTCCTGGTACGTGACGTCACCCGCCTCTGACGTTCCGCCACACCATTGGACTGATTTTACATGTGCTTCAAGACGTCATCACGCAAAGCGTTCCCATAGCGTCATTTCGACGCAACGCTCGTTCCCTCTTCAGGGAACCGAGGTTACAGTCGTAACCGAGGCGTTTTGCTGTTCCTTACTCTGTTGTTTTCGCTTGCACATTGCTGTTCACAGGCTTGCAATGCTTTTGGCCGTATTTGTGCGCAAAAACCGTGCCAAAAGTGTAAGCGTGGAAAAATGGAAGACAGAAGAATACAGAGCCTATCGTTAGCATGAAGCTGCAGTTTCACAATACATGAATTACACTTACGAATAACAGTAAAATGCAGCAAAATTAATTTTCATGAAAGGCGAATGAAATGCGCCAATGAAAGGCGATTTACACCTTTACAAATCTTCTGTTGCACATGCAAATTTAATTTACGCTTGCAATCTTATGAACACTTTCACAAATCACGCATGCAATTCTTTATGGCATCATATTACCTTCATACAAGTCTCTACTGCTCACCAAGGCTGCATTTATTTGATCCAAATTACAGCAAAAACAGTGATATTGTGAAATATTTTTACAATTTAAAATAAATGTTTTCCATTTATATATATTTTAAAATGCAATTTATTCCTGTAGTCAAAAGCTGAATTTTCAGCATCATTACTCAAGTCTACAGTGTTACATAATCCTTCAGAAATCATTATAATATGATGATTTGATGCTCAAGAAACATTTCTGCTTATTATCAATGTTGAAAACAGTTGTGTAAAAAAAAAAATCAGGATTCTTTGATGAACTAAAAGTTCAAAAGAACAACATTTATCTGAAATAGAAAGATTTTGTAACATTATAAATGTCTTCTTTACTGTAACTATTGATCAATATAAGGCATTCTCGTTGAATAAAAGTATTAATTTCTTTAAAAAATTAAAATAAAATTAAAACAGCAACAAAAAACTAAACTCTTACTGAGCCCAAACTTTTGAACGGTAGTGAATAATGTTACAATAGATTTCTATTTCAGATAAATGCTGTTGTTTTGAACTTTCTATTCATCCAAAAATCCTGAAAAAAAATGTAAAACTGTGTGGGTCCTAACGCCCCAGTGTAGTGACGGGGACACTATACTGTCAAAGAACACTGTCCACCGGATGAGACGTTAAACCGAGGTCCTGACTCTCTGTTATCATTAAAAATCCCAGGATGTCCTTCGAAAAAGAGTAGGAGTGTAACCCCGGCATCCTGGCCAAATTTTCCCATAATAAGAGCGTTCACAAAGACTGCAATTCAATTAAATAATTGTATGCGCTGTGGGTTTCAGAGTGAAGCGCGACACTTTAATTATGTCTCATTTTTCTTCTCTGGCATCTGCTTGTTAAGGCGAGACACGGCAGGCAAAAACATCGATTTTTCATGCAGTGGTCAGTTTTGAGATTTTGGGCTAGTTTACTCCTTCACTATGTGTTCTTTCAAGCTGCTATAAAGAAAATGTTGAAAATATACATTAAGATGTTTATTTTATTACATTTTGTTTACTTCTGGCAGTAAGATTCTCCCGAATTTACCAGGAGTTATCATTCCAGCGCGACACGCCGAGATCCGTCTGTTCACTGAAGTCTGTCATGACCGGTGTCGCTGTAAAGCTCTGAGTCTCCTGCTCAACGCTATCCCAAATATGGGCATTTCCTTTCTATCAGTAACCAATCGTGAATGTCCAAAGGAGGATTTAAAGCTAACGACGAAATCTCATTTAGAGCTATTTAACTCTTTAAATGCCGTTTTCTCAAAATGAGCTTTTTGTCATTCTCCAGAACACACATCTCAGCCTGTGCAGCACCTGTGTACACCACACTCTCCAGTTATACACTTAGCAGTATTCTGAAGATATTTACAGAGGGATTTGTTAATAAATCATTCCTGGCCTGATTTATGTGACATTTTAATTTAAAAAAAATGGCGAAAATTGATTTTTTTAAGGCTATGGACAGTATATTTTGATTTCCTAGGTGATGAAAGCATATATCCTGAAGTCCCTCTGAATTTTTATTTTTTTTCATCTTGTGTGTAAACAAAATTAAAAAAGAATTTTGCACCTGGCTTTATCATATGTTCAGATCTATCTACCGAAAATATATGCAAAATTGTGCATATTTAATGAGATAATGCCTAATTTGCATAATTAAACATACAAATTTCTAAAACTTGTTTTTTTATATACTTGTGTAAGTAATCAACTGAGGAAGTGTCATGGTGATATCTATTATTTTAAAATGTTACCCTATTCACCTGTAGTGTCTCGCCTTAACTACACAAAACACCTCATCAACCCCCTAGCAACCGCACAGGACACCCTAGCAACTCCTAATGCCATAGCAATCATTCATTCTCTGCATATGCTGTGAGTTTGTGTGGTTTATTACGTTCATCTGGGAATGTAACGTGCCATTTCACCAGATTTGTAACGTAAATCATTTATAAACCTACGCCAACACAGGAGAATACATCAATATCTTTCTAAATATGCAAACATCGCGATTTCAAAACCCTCGCTGTTTTGATTTCCACATGTTCATTTTCAGGAAATCACAGCGGCTGTAGCGTTTCTATCGTACAGAAGAGACCAAATATTAAAGATTAAGTGGACATTAAATGTTGTTTGGCTGATATGCAACAAGGATTTGATCTGCTATAAAGTTAAACAACATCAATCCTCAGACCGTTGGCGTCCTCTGCAGGCATTTGTTATTATACATGATGGACATAAGATGATTATATTATGTATATTACATTATGTATTTTAACAGTGTTGTTCTATAAATCCATATGATTACTTGCTTTTTACACTTTATTTGAACCAATTAGTATTGCCTCGTTGTTATTATATATGTATTTTAAGTCATTTTGAAGGCTATTGTTCACTTATGTCTATTTTTATTACCACTAAATATTATCTAAGTTAAGATTACATGATTAATTGTCAAAATCATCAACCGATTACTTCATTAGTGACAGGGTTAGGGTTATGCAAAATTGACTTTTATAAGATGTTTGAACACAGATGTGTGTCGGCAGAGTGTGTAAACAACCAGCCTATAATGGTAAAAATCCACCAAATACTTTTTTTATAACCCCCATAAATCATTAACAATCTCTCCAAACGTGAGGTTTCAGATGTCAGATCTTGTAAAGAGGGGCATAATAGGTACCCTTTAAAACATTTTAAAATGCATTGTTTTGCATTGTGATTTAGTCGAATAAAGTTAAATAAAACACTATTTTTCCAGTCATACATTTCACCATAAAAATAGTCTTAACTATTGCCTCATCTCATGAGCTAAGTGTATCGTCACACCCCTACTATTACAGTTTTTGTTAATATTTTGAATTAGATTTTATTTACTTTTTAACAATCTCTTTAAGTTTTCCAAATTGGCACAAATGATGGCACAAAATTAACAAAGTGCAATTCTTGTGTGCATATTATGTACAATAATGTCTAACATAAAAATCAAATGTGCAAGTGATATATACATCATTTCTGGCCTAATTTTATAATGATCATCTGCTTTAAATAAAGATATGCCGTTTGTTTAAGCACCAGAACACAACAACATGCGAAGAGATAATTCTGAAAGAGAGACACGAGATGCTAAAAATGTTATTCATTGTGAGGGTTTTTAAAGACAAACACTCACTATACATAGAGAGTGGAACAAATGTGATTATTAGTAAATGAAAGAAAAATGCTCCAGTGATTTATCAAACAGTCATTAATGAAGAGTGAAGAATGATCACCGACCTCTCTGTTCCTCAGTTTCTTCATCCTTCTCTCGGCATGTTTCTGCATCACTCGTGTCTTCACTCTCCTCTTTAATAAACTCCATCTTTACAATCCTGTCACTCGTTCTTCTTTTACACCTGGAAACTGTTGGAGCAGAACGTCATTATTAGTATTTAGCGCTGAATTCATCATTATGATGGTCACATGTCCCTCATGAATATTAAAAAGGTGTGTGCCATGAGAGGATATGGACCATAAACTCACAGCTGATTGTGTGAAATAACACTGAACCTTTTCTCTGATCGTGTTTCTGTGAAAAGCTTTAGAAAGCTCTTCAAAGCACCGATGCCACTGTATTAAGACTTTCAGTGTTTCTATTATAACATATTCAGTATTTTTAGTTTTGTATATGAATGATAAAACTCTTTTTTTAATACAATTTTTTAAGTTATACAAACATATCCAATAAAAAATCTTCTACTATCACGGTAATGTCATGTTTCTCTCTTGATTTCCACTATTGTCAGCGTTATACACATATGTGTGTCCTTGGAATAAATAATAACAAAGATCTATATATATTACATTTACAGAACAAATACAATGACTGAATGGATTTTAAATGATCGAATCGCCCGAAATCTTATTTCTAAACTCAGTATTGTACTCTCGTGTTTATGGACGACTTCATTTATGCTGAAAATAACCATTCCGATATCATACAGCACGGTTCAGTATTTGGAACTTTCTATATAACGTTAGTAGCCTAATCATTCAGCACATATACTGCCGCCATAAACAGATATTTTAGCGGAGAAAACATGAGAATCAGATCAGGCTAGCACTCACTGGCTTTACCAGAGCTGTCATAACTACTGTCGGATCGATTAAACTACTGTAAATCATACACAGTTACCGTTACTCCCGCTTCCCTCTCGCAGTCTATGATAATAATATCTGGAGAGAGTCTGGGCTCATTCATCAATGGCCGTTGCTCCGCTGGCGCGTGACACCCGGAAGTGCACAATATGCTCGCAGGCGCGCGCTTCTAATGTCAGGTTGATTTGAGCCAATCAGACAAACCCGCTTTGTTTAAGATGCACCAAGTGATACTTGCTACTGCAAAAGGTTTTTATTTTTTTTTACATTAAAACAGTTAATCACATAGAATAACTCTAGACACTTTAGTTTTAAATAAATAATTGTATTCTACATAAGCCCAGTTAACACAGAACGTTCCCCTAACGTTAGTTTTTGGTTTCCATTTGGTTATTTTTTTGGGAACCAAATACTAACGTTAGGGGAACGTTCTTTTTTGGTTTTATTTTTATGTAACCATAAATAACGTTCCCAGAACGTTGCAGGGTGGTTACTTTTAAATAACCTAAAAATAACTTGTAGAGAACGTTCCCTAATGGTTATTTTTAAGTTATTATTTTGCAACCATAAAATAACGTTCCCAGAACGTTGCAGGGTGGTTACTTTTAAATAACCTAAAAATAACTTATAGAGAACGTTCCCTAATGGTTATTTTTAAGTTATTATTTTGCAACCATAAAATAACGTTCCCAGAACGTTGCAGGGTGGTTACTTTTAAATAACCTAAAAATAACTTATAGAGAACGTTCCCTAATGGTTATTTTTAAGTTATTATTTTGCAACCATAAAACAACGTTCCCAGAACGTTGCAGGGTGGTTACTTTTAAATAACCTAAAAATAACTTATAGAGAACGTTCCCTAATGGTTATTTTTAAGTTATTATTTTGCAACCATAAAACAACGTTCCCAGAAGGTTGCTGGAAGGTTATTTTTTGAATAACCTAAAAGTAACTTATAGAGAACGTTCCCTAATGGTTATTTTTAAGTTATTATTTTGCAACTATAAAATAACGTTCCCAGAACGTTGCAGGGTGGTTACTTTTAAATAACCTAAAAATAACTTATAGAGAACGTTCCCTAATGGTTATTTTTAAGTTATTATTTTGCAAAACTGACTGGAATCAATTGTAAGACTTAGTACCACATACTGCCCTGTCACTGAACGGCACATCAGGGACTTGATGTCTTATAAGGGTACAGAGTTATACAATGCTATGAAAATCTTGACAAAATAATACAAATAAAGAAACTATGTCATTAACACCGTGTACTCAGCTCACTGAGGTTACAATTAAACAGGTTTTATTAAAATAGGAACAAATGGAACACACCAAAGATTTTTTCAAGATATTTTATCTGATTATCAAATAATTCCCTCCATCAATTCTACTTTTATGTAAATGCTGCGTGACTTACGTGTTTTGATGGGAGCGCGTTTTCATTTACTGTCTATGGGAGCGCGCGCTGAACATTCGAGTTGCATTTGAACTGGAGCGGAGGGCGTTACCATGGAAACGGGACGGCAGCTCAACTGACATAAGCTGTAACTCCGTCTCTCACTGTTGTTTTCACTACTTTCAGGTAAGTTTAGTCCCCAAACTTACATAAATAGTACATACAAATGCTTCTGTCACATTCTTTCATGTAAATGACACGCTTCCGTTGAATATTTACTTTGTAGAAATGATTTAATGTCTTCGGGAAAAGTCTGCTAGCATCTCAACCGTTAACAGCTAACGTTAGAGGTAGGTTAACTTGAGCTGTAAGTTTAGGCTTTTAATCACATTTTATGTGTATATGAGAGATGTTGATAGTTTTGTAAAGGTTTTGCTGGCAATTTTTCAATGTGTGAATGAAAGTAAACTTATTTATTTAACTGAAAAATATTCACTGGATGGTTAATTCATTGTTTTCACGTGACGTCACACCATTATAGGAACGCCCACCTGGAGGGCAAATGAAAGGGGTATTATAATGCCATTTGTGCTTAGTATTAACATGAATATACAATACAGTAGCCTAGTTTGAACCAGTTTAAGATTCCTAAAATTAATTTTATACTCATATGGCCAACTCTCTATTAAAAAATGGTAACACTTTATAATAAGGTTTCATTTTGTTAGCTTTACATTTACATTTACATTTATTCATTTAGCTGACGCTTTTATACAAAGCGACTTACAATTGCTATATATGTCAGAGGTCGCACGCCTCTGGAGCAACTAGGGGTTAAGTGTCTTGCTCAGGGACACATTGGTGTCTCACAGTGGATTCGAACCCGGGTCTCTCACGCCAAAGGCATGTGTCTTATCCATTGCGCCACCACCCCCACCAGCTTTAGTTAACATGAACCAACAAGTAGTGAACAATTACTTCTAAAGCATTTATTAATCTTAAAGTTAAGCTCAACATTTTCTAAGACATTTTTAAGATCCAAAGTTGTATCTGTTAAAATTATAGTTAATGCACTGTAAACTAATATGAACACATAGGCCTATTTTTTGCCTAACAAAAAAAATAAATTAAATACCTAAATAATGCAAACAAGTCATTGGAAAACATTGGGCTGCATATAAAGAAACAAAATGCATGTGCCATGGATAAATAAAATGGAATCGCCTCACATAGGAGCCTGATAAAAATGCTTTTTTATTGCTTTTCTCATTTCCTTTTTTGCTTTTCAAGGCGATAAAAAAGAATATTACTGTTTACTTTTCTTTGTTATAATATTACTCTTCTTTGTTATATTTACAGATGACTGGTGAAGATGGAAGAGGTTTCAAGTGCAGAATCTACATTTGCCTACTAATAAAAGTGTTTGAAAGTATAGTGTTAAATTAAATTTAAAAGTAGGTATTTTTATTTTGTTAATTTTATTAATTTGTTAATATTCTTACACTTTTTTGTGAATGTTTTGAATGTGCACAATCTACAACTAATAATTAGTGTTAAAAAAATGTTAAATGAAATGAAAAATTAAAAGTAGCTTTTTAGTAGTTTGTTTATTAATAAAACTGTTATGTTCTTGCACCTTTTGCGAATGTTTTGAATGTGATGCATACCCCATGATTGTGTTTTTTTTAGCAACAATTAAATAATGAATCAACAAAACCATGGACTGTATGCTGATTATTTATATATATTTACTGTTGTATTTTATTAAAGTAAAAAGAGATGAATATAGGTTAGATGAATGTTAGAATAATGTTAGGGGGACGTTAATATAACGTTCTGGGAACGTTAAGAAAACTTTACCGGCTAAATAAAAACAAACCATAAAAAAACGTTCTGGGAACGTTAAGAAAACTTTCCTGGCTAACCAAAAACAAACCATAAAAAATAACGTTCTGGGAACCACAAACTAACGTTCTGGGAACCAAAAACTAACATTCTGGGAACCATAAGCTTACATTCTGGGAACCTAAAACTAACGTTCTGAGAACGTTCTGGGAACCAAACACTAACATTCTGGGAACCATAAACTAACATTCTGGGAACCTAAAACTAACGTTCTGAGAACGTTCTGGGAACCGAAAACTAACGTTCTGGGAACGTTAAGAAAACTTTCCTGGCTAACCAAAAACAAACCATAAAAAATAACGTTCTGGGAACCATAAACTAACGTTCTAAGAACGTTCTGGAAACTAAAAACTAACGTTCTGGGAACCAAAAATTGTTAGCTGGGAGTGCAGTCACATTGGCAAATGACTAAACGAGTGACTGATGATAATAGCGATGTAGGAACAACACATACACTATCTTAAAAAAAAAGAAGATGTGTACGCTCACGAGGCTGCATTTATTCAAAAAGCAGCAAAAACAGTAAATATTCTTACATTATAAATAATGGTTTTCTATTGTAATATATTGTAAACTGTAATTTATTTATTCCTGTGATGAAAGCTGAATTTTCAGCATGGTTACCCCAGTCTTCAGTGTCACTTGTATGACAGTCTGGCCAAAAATTATATCTGTACAGTTTTCCATGTGGAAATCGTGATGCTACATTCAAAAGTTTGGATTTATATTTTTAAATACTTTTATTCAGTAAAGAGGCATTAATAATCAAATGTGAGAGTAAAGACAGTGTTACAAAAGATTTGTATTTTAAGCTTAAGTAATAACAGATAATAACTGAGCACCAAATCAGTGTTTTAGAATGATTGGTAACACTTTACAATAAGGTTAATCAGTTAACTTTAGTTAATGTGTTTACTAACATGAACTAACAATGCTATTATTCTTTTTTTATTGTTATTCTGCTCTATATCATTCTTATTATTCATCTAAAAAATGTAGTCCTATGTTTTTTGACCACTTGACACTCTCTGGCGTTTCTAAACTATACAAAGACAGTTGGTAAATCATTATAATAAAGGTTCAAATTAACTGATTTGTATAGCCTTCACATTTAAATTACACATAAGGAAGTTACAATAATGTTAAAATAATATTTTTTAATGACATAATTATGTTTTAATCACATAACAATGTAAAAAAAAAAAAAAAAAAATGTAAATGAAAATGAAAATGTCAACAAAAATGTTAAAAAAATTAAAGCTGCAAGCAGCATTTATCGGGGTTCAAGCAGTTAAGGCCTTTAAGGCATTTAAGCACAAAAGCATCAAAAGTTATTAAGTTTTATTTAGCAAGCATGTAACCACTGACATAATAGATGGAAAAGACCATTTACTGCCTATACAGGCAATGTACCATGGGACATACATGATTTTAAAGCTTTTTAACAGTTATAGCGCAACCTTTGGTCCGATCTCCATAAAATTTGGTACGATTGTTAATGATGTTATGGCACATATGCTCACCAATTGATGATCGGTTCACGAGCAGCTTTAACTGAACCTCGAGTCTACAGCGATCTGTCAGACACATTAAAGAGTCACAAAACGGTATTTATTGTTTAAATGTTTCTAAAAAATGACTACATTTGAAAGGTGAGACTTTGTTTCATATCAAAAGTACTTGTCTGTCAGCGCGCAGTCTTTTCTCTGATCCGCAATGTATTTTTCACTGCGTGAGAACTTGGTGTGGTGTGAGAGTGGCGTCGCTTGTCAGACATAGCAACAGTAACTAAAGTGGGCGGGTCTTTGCGAACGGTGTGAAAAAATGTAGTCAAAAAAATGACTACATTTGAGAGTGGCGTCGCTTGTCAGACATAGCAACAGTAACTAAAGTGGGCGGGTCTTTGCGAACGGTGTGAAAAAATGTAGTCAAAAAAAATTACTACATTTGAAAGGTGAGACTTTGTTTCATATCAAAAGTACTTGTCTGTCAGCGCGCAGTCTTTTCTCTGATCCGCAATGTATTTTTCACTGCGTGAGAACTTGGTGTGGTGTGAGAGTGGCGTCGCTTGTCAGACATAGCAACAGTAACTAAAGTGGGCGGGTCTTTGCGAACGGTCATTGACAGTATGGACGGGGATTCGCCAGTCCCAATTCAAAACAAATTTCATCACAATCCATCATTGTTCGTTTCAAACATGTGAGAGCATCAAAATGATCCATGGGTGAAATTGATTGGATTTAATTATTTTTTTTGTCAGTTCCTATCATAATTTTTACATTTTGGCGTTATTGTTTAGCTATTTATCTATGTTTTCAAATTTCCTTAGTTTTTTTGTTGTTGTCGTCTCGATCGGACTAACGGCTTTGAAGATAACCACAATTTTTTAAAGCTCTAAATGACACTTACAAAAACCATAAGGCGAAACCTGGCATGTTTGGTATTGTTGGACTCGGCAAGGATTCTTAGGAGGTCACTCCTGTGAAAAAAACATGGGCTTGAAACTTCTAAGGCTCCTTCAAGGCATTGTGCCAATGACGTAAAGTGAGTTTTTTGAGATACACCAATGTTCTCATAGACTATCATGGCACCCTGGACAAAGACACTAGCCGCGTTTCCACTGTCGGGCCAGGGCCGGGCCGGGCCGTGCTAGTGCGTGCCAGGGCCAGTCGCGTTTCCACTGTCACTTCCGGGGCTTGATCGGGGCTTACTCGGGGCCAACGGCCATGATTTCTGGCTCATCGAATACCTTGGGCCAGCTCGGGCTAGAGGCGTGGTCAAGGTAAAAGGCGGAGTTTATCGGTGTTAGGGAAAGTTATGGTCTGCGGCAAGATGCACATTTCACTTTTTTATATCGCGAAAAATAAACGCTGCTCGAAATGGAGAATCGCCTGTACTGGTCTGTTGAAGATACCAAAGCTCTTCTGAGCATTTGGGCAGAAGAAAGGGTACAACGTCAATTTGACGGCGTATGCAGAAACGAGGACGTTATAAAATACATCGTTGCTGAACTTGCTAAGCTAAGCATTCAGCGAACAACGCTTCAAAAAAGTTGCGGGCGCAGTACAAGGCGATTAAAACGGACAATGGACAAAGCGGTGCCCAGAGAAGGAACTTTCCATGGTTCGACTTGATGGACGGTGTGCTGGGTCACCGTCCCTCTGTTAGTGGAGGGACAAGTCGGGACACTATGGCAGCCGCGGACGGTGAGTTAATACATGCTATCTTCATAAATTCTAAGTTTTCTAACTTCCTAAGAAAACAAATAAAATATTGCATAAGTGGCTCATATGCGTGTTTATGTTTTGTGTGCTAGAATCGTCATCCCAGAGTGCTTTATTTGACTCAGAAGTGGAGCAGGGACCGTCTACTACACTTGTATGACGTTTGACGTGTGATCCAGGAAGGCGTGTTAAGGGCGGGGTTTAGGGCAGCGCTGCAGGGCTAATGGCCCGGCAGTGGAAACCAAGCCCTGTGCTTGAGGCCGAGGCCACTGGCCCGGCTCGGCTCGCTGTTAGCCCTAGCCCGGACCTGGCCCGACAGTGGAAACTCGGCTACTGCGTGGCAATTTTCAGTAGACTAACGGTTGGGTGCGCTTATAGCTATTTTCATGATTTTTTCACTGTTATAGCGCCACCAAGTGGCCAATTGTCACGATTTTTTTCATGTCAACTCAGATTGAGCTTATGAACATGTGTCCCAAGATTAGCGAAAATATCTCTTTCCGCTCACAAGTTATAACCATTTTATAGCGCCACCAAGTGGCCAATTGTCGTGATTTTTTTCACGTGACCTCAGAATGAGCTCATGAACATGTGTCCCAAGTTTTGCGAAAATATCTCTTTCCGTTCACAAGTTATAACCGTTTTATAGTGCCACCAAGTGGCCAATTGTTGCGATTTTTTTCAAGTGATCTCAAACTGAGCTCAGGAAGATGTATCCCAAATTTAGCAAAAAAATCTTTTTCCGTTCACAATTTATAACCGTTTTAGTAAAAGTGGCCCTGCTGCCATCAAATATTTTAGTTCCCCTTATCGACCGTTAATTGAAATTTTGAATTGTTTGGATGATTATTGATTGTCAGACTCCAGAGAATATTCTTGGAGTGGTTTGGTTCCGATCGGGCCAAAAACCTAGGAGAAGTTTGCAAAAATAGGTTTTTCAAAAAAATGCAATTTACTCAAAATTGGCGCCAAAGGGCGAGCAAATCGGAGATAGCCATTTTGTCCGCCTTGAGCCAAGGATTCCAACGATATAAGACACTTGATCCTGGGACAAACGGTCTAAGAGTTATGAGCGATTTAGTACTTTTGGTTGCTGTAGCGCCACCTATGGGCCAATTGGGGTCATACTCTGATAGGTTGTCCCCAAATTGAGGCCTACCATCTGGCCAGGTTTCACGTCTCTAGGCCTTACGGTTTGTCCTGCACGATGCGTTTTACGAATCCTTACAATTACAATAGGGTTTCAGCATTTCATGCTTGAACCCCTAATAAGAATGGAAGCTTTTTGCCATTTATAGCGCCACCTATGGTCCGATCTGCATGAAACTCGGCATGCTTCTTCACCATGTTATGACACATATGCTCATCAATTTTTGTGAAGTTCTGAGTTTTCATTTGGGATTTATAGGCTTTTTAGTGTATTTTGCCACGCCCCTTTTCTAAATGACCCTATTACAGCCACCCAAATGCCAAAGTTCAACTTTTTTTCGATAATTATTGATCTAGAGAGTCCAGAGAATTGTCCTAGACTAGTTTGGTTCCGATCGGGCGAAAAACCAGGGACTAGTTCGCAAAAGTAGGTTTTGGACAAAATTCGACATAGCAGAAAATGTTCCCTGCCTACATCCAAATCGGAGATAGCCATTTTGTCCGCCTTGAGCCAAGGATTCCAACGATATAAGACACTTGATCCTGGGACAAACGGTCTAAGAGTTATGAGCGATTTAGTACTTTTGGTTGCTGTAGCGCCACCTATGGGCCAATTGGGGTCATACTCTGATAGGTTGTCCCCAAATTGAGGCCTACCATCTGGCCAGGTTTCACGTCTCTAGGCCTTACGGTTTGTCCTGCACGATGCGTTTTACGAATCCTTACAATTACAATAGGGTTTCAGCATTTCATGCTTGAACCCCTAAAAATAAAATTTTAAAAAATAAACCTTAAAATGGTGTGTGGCGAGCAAGACGAGGCTGTGGGCCGTGAGAGAACGGCGTGAGGCCGGTGGCGTGATTGATAATGAGCGACAGCTGCGTGCGCACCGGTCTCGTATCTCTCACGGAGGAGCGGAAGCATAAAAGGAGGATCGACCACAGTGCAGAAAGAGAGCCCAAGTATCAAACAGTCCTTGAAACTATGTTAAATCAACATTCTGCTGTCAACATTAAGTCATTGAATCAACATCGAACTCTGATGTTGATTCTACATAATTTTGCACCCTGTTTTAATATTGAAACAACATTGAAATCCTGTCCATAGATCAACGGAATTTCAATGGTACTTCAATTATCAGGAATATTGAAACAATGTTAAAATTTCAACTAAACTATGGATCAACGTGATTCCAATGGAATTCCAATCATTATTTAAGGGCCCCTATTATGGATTTTTGAAAATGACCTTTCACGTAGCTCTAAGTTAATGAAAACATCCTGCAAAGTTTTAAATCTGAAAGTACACCGTATATAAAGTTTTTGTCTTTCAAAAGTAAGAGTCGACTCTGAGTCAGTGAAATTAATCGTTTTTCAAACGAGTCCTTTTCATTGTGACGTCAAGACGAAACATTAGTATATCGCCCACCCACTTATAGCGCGCGCAGGGAAAACTTGAACCCCCTCAAACCTGCAGCTGATTCCTGTATGACACTGGAGAGCATCATGTCCAGAAGACGCTGTACTCTACAATGTGAAGATAAAGCCAGGACGAGCATGTGGAGAATCAGTGGTTAAAGTTAATCTTTACCATGATACCACAGCAGTATAATCCTAAACTTTTGCGGTGTTCCCTTTATTTCACTGACGACTGCTTCTCAAATCTCGGAGTTCAATTCATGATTCGCAAACCGCTTGCTCTTGAAAGATGGTGTTCAAAATACTTAGTTTTGAGTTTTATATTGTGTAGGTCTCCTGCTAACTGGCTAACTCACGCTATCACTGTCTTACTGAAATACTTCTGCTAATCAGTTGTGGGCCACTATTAACTGTGTCTATTAAAGCTGATTGTCTGTCGTTCTCACTACTTTGAGGAAATATTTGTTTTACCAACGTTTATGTTACATCAGATCATTCACTCTAGAGCTCGGCTAATGTATACATAATTGCATACATGCACTGTTATTGATACAGTTTCCACATGTTCAACGCAATAAATTAGAAAAATACTCGGTAAATAAATTAGTACAAGTAAAATAATCGGTTTGTTGATTGGACATGCACTTGTTAATGCTGATGGTGAGGAATTATAGCCTGGAAATCTAAAAGATTAATGGTCTGGCGTCGACTAATGAAGCTCGGCCAGCTCGAGGGGCGGCACCAAGCATGCATTTGAAAATCTCACTGCACGCAATTGGATAACACTACAACCAATCACAACAATAAACCCCATACGCTTAGCTACCAGCGGAGCTAACTGTTAGATTAGACTCTTACCGTGTACGGTCTGCAAAACAGCAAAAACGTCCTTCTTGCAAAGGAACGATTCGAGCGGCGTCTTCTGTTCCTGTTTTAGATAAAAAGCCAAGTCGAACTTGTTCATTGTAGCGGCCAAAGCCGTTTCAAAGAACTGGTGTTCATCCATAGCCATCTTGCAATGTTTACTAATGACTTCGACGTCATAGCGCTGTCGTCATCTCGCCTCTGGCCCGCCTATATCAGATAACCCGCTGTGATTGGTGCAGCTCGCCTCTGGCCCGCCTATATCAGATAACCCGATGTGATTGGTGCAGCTCAGATAGAGGGGCATATTTAATGAGCATCATTACTCAACACCAGAGTAACTCGCTGAGCAAATTCAACTTGTGCTCTCGCAAGAACTCTGGATTACCAGGGTAGAGGAATTACAGTTGCAACATCTCATATAATGTAAGTTACCTCAAACTGAGTAGTGTATCACTGAGAAACACTGAGTCCTGTTCGAGTCGTCCTTGCGATGGAAGTTCGGGTTGAATGACTAGATCTTTCAATGTTTCATCATCGGACTCGCGCGCATTGATATGGTCAAATCGACGTCATTGTTTGTTACTGTCTTTAGTTTACAGTGTAGGAAGCCTCAGGACACGCAGAGCTGACGTTGTTATGGCCATAGCTGTCAACCCTCCCGTTTTTTCCGGGTTTCTCACGTATTTTAGCTCTTTTCCCGCTGTCTTCCCGTTTTAGTATTTTCCCGTAAAATATCCCGTATTTTTACGCTCTGATTGTGTTAACTCAGAACACGCAACTATCTGTGTCTGTGAAGTGGCTTGCACTTGGGTTGCTAGACCTCCAGTAAAGCAGGTGGCAGTATACAGACAGTAGCTTAGGCTACTATCGAAGAAGAAGAAGACAGTCGCGGCAGCGGCGCGGGCGCGAGGAAGAGGGAAAAAGTATCGGGAAGTGAATTTCGAATGATCAAGGAGAGTAGAGTAGATGAGTGTGATGTGCGATGATGGATCAGGACGCCGACGGCCAAAATCACAGAATTAACCACCAATTCTTTGACTTCTTTCTCACTCTGTCTCCCAACATTAAGCTAAAACACGTTGTAGGAAATGAAAATGTGTAAGTAATGTTTACTTTGTTCATAAATAAAGCACTTTAAACATATCCATTGGTCTGTAATTCTTTAATATACAGGGTGGGCCATTTATATGGATACACCGTGGTGGCATGGGAGTGGTTGGTGATATTGAGGTCCTGTTTGTGGCACATTAGTATATGTCATGGTCACCACCCATCTTGAGGAGATTGCCCCCTCACATGTACTGGTGTGCCACAAATGGGACTTTGGTGTCACCAGCCATTCCCATGTTGTTGCGGTGTATCCATATAAATGGCCCACCCTGTATATTGTGTAGTTATAAACTCTTTAGACTGTTAATGATTAGTGCTTTTTTTTTTAACGTTTGTGGGTAAGAATCATGTAAAAAAAAAATCCCTTATTTTGGGGATGGATTCCGGGAAATCTCCCTTATTTTCAATGTTCAATGTTGACAGCTATGGTTATGGCAATGGGAGTTCAGTTTTTGTTTTTGACGCGTGCTGTATACGGTAGGCCAATCACAACAGACTGAGCTGTCTGGCCAATCAGAGCAGAGTAGCTCGCGGAAAGGAGGGATTTAGAGAGATTGATTCATCTGACGAGTCGTTTGAGAATCATTGAAAATGTGATGATGTGCTAATGTATATTATGAGAAAATGAAACAGTTTTTTTTTACCTTTGATGCATGTAAACATGTTGTAGGAGACTCCACAACAACATTAGGAAACCTTAAAATAGCATAATAGGGGCCCTTTAAGCCATAGAAAATGATTGCTAGGCATACGAAAAAGTAATGCCCTAAATTAAATAGCCTATAATGAATATCCTGCTTTATCTACAGCCAAGATGTTAAAAAGTGATGGAACATGAAAGCTTGTATGCCTATAGCCTAGCCTAAACCACTGACCACACCACACTATTTAAGGTAAAACAAATTCATTTTATTAGCCTCTTATTTCATTATTTGTCCACTTTTGCCTATTTACAGTTCATGGTCCTCTGACGTCTGAATGGTTTGTCGTCCAGTCCCTCCTGCCCGGTCTGGCGCATAGCGCAGCCACTTTAGCACAGCCTGGGCAAAAGTAAATTGGGTGACGGTGGCTGTCCCCATCTGCTATGTAAGAGCATCTAAAACAGAAAATACAAGCACAATGCAAAAAAATTGCCTTTAAGTTAAACAGAACACCCACATATTTGCACACTTGGAAACAAATTCAGTAGCCTAGGCCTAGGATTTTTCAATGATCGGATAAGGCAATTTGTCCAGTGTTGTAGGCTAGCCTATGATGTTTTCCCTACATTCAAAGCATTTTTTTTAAATTGCCCAATATGTGCATGGGTTAATTCAAATTAAAGGGAGGCAAAAAGGATCAGCTTGCAGTGACACCTTTCATAAGGAAAATTTCCGAGGCCAAGTGACTCGAAAAAACGTTTTTTTTCTGGCCGAGGGGTGGGGCGATAATGTCACGGTGACGGCAATGTAGACTAACAATGCAGCCTGGACTACAGCTGTTAACATAATGCTGACCTAGCGCTGGGTGGTATATGGTATTATGAGAACTCATAACCTTGTTATATACTGTAGGGAACTTTTTCCTTCTTCAAAGCAGAGACCAGGAGATGTTGGGATCGCGTTAAAACAGAAGTTATTCTTTATTGAGCGTTGCTGCAGTTCGTCCAACAATCTAAATCTAATACAGTATGCATTGTAGTTATATACATTCCAAGGGGGAGGGATTACATAGAAGCGGTGTCACATGCCTGTCCTGTCTTGTGTAGCACATGTGGTGTTTGTGTTCCTGTCTCTGTTTTGACCCCACCCTCCTTGTTATCTCATTATTGGTTTCATTTGTCCCACCTGTTCCCTCATTATCTGCCTGATTTGTCCCTTTTATAAGCTCCTTTGTGTTTGCAGTCTTTGTCGGATTGTTGTCTTGTATACGTCTCCTGTTCTCCTGCGACCCTTTGGTATGTTCGTTTTTGAAGTTGTTGTTTTGTATTGTATTATGTTTTTCCCCCTTGTGGGTTTTTGTTTTACTTTGTTTCTTTTGTTAAATAAATCATTATTCTTTTGCATTTGAGTCCTCCCTTAGTTTTCTTTAGTTAACGTGACATAACGATCCGACCATGTCGAGGACTCAGCAAAGGGTTTCACGTCACCCACCAGCCCCCTCTGTCTCGTGCCCCCAATACGAATGTATTCTTCGTTTTCAGGCACTAAGTTCCCTCCGCCAACAAGGGGCTGATTTGAGGAAGTTCGCAGCCGAATTCCTTAGAGCGGCAGAGGGATTACAACTGAATGAAGGGCCTCTTAAGGACCTTTTCTTTTATGCTCTCGACGAGCCCATGGACTGGTTACTCAAGAGGGCGTATGAAAGGAGTACCTTTGAGGCAATGGTGGAGGGTCTCGCTCGCTTGCAGGAGCGAGAGGCCAGGAAGATGGTCCCAGTTCCGGTGGTCCCAGTTCCGGTGGTCCCAGTTCTGGTGGTCCCAGTTCCGGTGGTCCCGAAACGGAGGAGGAGAAGGAAGACTCCCTCCGTGACTGTTCCGGTGGCCTCAGTTCCG